>NC_056453.1:22186088-22486088 GCF_018296145.1 Oncorhynchus tshawytscha
ATTTAACTACTTAAAAAATAATAATAATTAACCTTTATTTAACTAGGCCAGTCAGTTAAGAACAAATTCTCACTTACAATGACGGCCCACAAAATACTGTAAACTACAGTATATGGATGGATTTGGAGAAGCAGCTGGATCTTTTCCTACAGTTACGCTGCCCAATATCAACTACTTGCCTGTTTTGCATTCAGGGACATTTCTTCCAGACACATCTTGCTGAAATTAAACAGAATGTCACATTGCATAAAAGAGTTGTCCAAACATTGTCCTCTCCTACCCTCCTTGCTGTGCTCATGGAAAGAGCTTTGCACCGGACAGTACTGGGGTTGAACTGAGCTCAAGTTACTCCTCATTGTGTCTTTCAATAGCCTTGCACTTTCCAAACCAATCTTTCTCCTACTCTCTCTCTCTCTCTTTCTCTCTCTCTCCATCTTTCCTTCCTTTTCTCTTCATCTCTTTTTCTACCTCTCATTTCAACCTTCCTTGCTCGAGTACAGAAATGCCAAGCTGTATTTGACATTATAATTGACACTTCCTTCACCGACTGTGTTATCCTGCGTCTCAAAATAGCTTCTTTTTTTTAAATGCGAAACAATCACTCGATTTAGAACTCAGGATAAGTCAGTGTAACCTTACAGAGCCCAATACCACCTCTTCTCATTTCAGCTTGACAGAGTATTGTAGAGGAGCTCTGCATGTTATGCTTTATGCCCCATGGACAAAGCAATGGGCCTGATATCATCTTAGTTCAAAAAGTGATGATATTTATTCTCTTGTGTCATGTAAATGGACTTGTGTGTTATGAATCTATGGCTGAAATCAATATTTGATGTGTTGGAAAAATCGAACCCCAGCGAACCCGCCATCTGCTCCTAGATAAGTCCTAGTTACGCCCCCCGTGACATCATCAGAGGTCTGTGTAGTGGGTTTGATCTGTGCCAGATGTTACAGTCATATCTCTTTGTGTGTGTGTTCTCCAGCGATGGATGACCTCATTTTGTTGCTTCCTTTCTGCAGAGTGGTGCTGTGTTGTGTTTGTTGTGTCCCTCTTCCGGTGCCTTACCCTCGCTTTGTTTGACTACAGCACACGTTCAGGCCATCTGCAAAAAACACATCTACCTAACAACAGTGAGTATAACAGAGAAAACAGCCACAGAATGCACAATAAAAGTATGACCTACAGCAGGGATGGGCTGCTTTGATGGGGGTGGGGGCCACAAAGAAACTGAACTCATTATGAGGGGCAGCAGTGGCTTGTGGGTCTGCATACCCACAACCATACCCCCCTCCCCCCAAAAAAAACACCACTACCTTGCGAGCAAAACATTTTAGCGCTCCCCCAAGTGACAGCGAAAATCATTTTAAAGTTAATCTCCTGCAATTCTACACATTTTGCCATGGGGCGGAGAGAAGAGTTTGCAATTTTCTAACACATTTCCTGCAATTCTATATACATTTTAGCATAGGGTGGAGGCAAATGTTCATCATTTTTAATATGATAGCTGATGATCAATGGACCCCGCCCCGTTCGGTCATTCAACCCCGCTATCTACAAGTTTAGATAGCTGGCCGCTAGACTCACTGACCAATAAATAAATAGAATAGCTGAAATGGCACCTTGTGTATTCTAACTCTCAACAGTAAGTTGAGACCCTGACTTAATTGGTCCGCGGGAATACAAAAGGGTTGCCGGGGCCGCAGGCGGCCAGTTGCCCATCCCTGACCTACAGTAAAAGAAGAGGGCACAGAAAGTGCCAATGAGTATTTGTAGTTCATCTCCTTATCATATTGGAAAGAGAACTTCTGGATTTTTTCAGAAGTTCAAACAAGAGGTCACATTTTAGTTTGACTCCACTAAGGTTTACCTACATTTTGGACTAACTGCTCCATAAACCGCCCACACCGTCATCATCCCCAGCAGAACAAAACCAAGCCAAAATATGATCTGATAAAGAGAAAATACAGTAATCTTTTTTGTATTCCAACTCATTCTACTATTGACATATGTCACCAAGTTTAATCTGGTATTACGGGTCCATTCTATTTGCCTCAACCCTCATACCCAGTGGTCAACCAGGAAACAAGGGGAAGTATAAGCTTTTGACTAAAGACTTCCTCTCTTTTTTCATAAAGCCCAATCCTGACGTAAATGTATATGCATAACTCGAATTTAAAACCAAATCCCTTGCACATCAATACAAGATTTATGAGAACGGCTGTTGTGTGCATTCCTCAAGTTAAGATCCGGTCTATAATGCATTATGCATCGCTAGGGAAGTAGAGGTAGAATCAAAGTCCTCTACTGCACAAACCACCACCAAGCTAGCACAGATCATTCTCAACCTTTATTTGACCAGTGTAAGTTAACCATACCAGAAGTCCTGTGGTAGTGGTGCCCTTGATAGTCATGGCGCACCGCCTGGTTGGCTCGACACTCTGTGGTGCACATGCTCGGAAATACCTCACATTCCTCCTGAGAGACCAGGCCGTTCCACCCCATTTCATCCCACTCAGTTCTGTTTCTGGTGAACAGTGATGGTGTGGCATGGCTGTACAGCTACAGAACCAAAACCACTCTGCCAGCCTGATTCAGCCACGAGGCTTTCGGGAAACTCACCCCCTAGGACTCTGTTATTGAGCCATAACAATAAAAATGCAGGCGTAGCAAAAGACCAGCTGTTTTCACAATAAGAGTTCTCAGTAGTCCAATAGAGAATATTCACACGCATAAATTAAGCCCTCAAACATCAACAGTTTCAGTCATTCATTGTCCTGGGCTGGTTTAATACTGTATGTCAAAATTACAGAAGTGTAAAGGCTTGCTATGCTGAACCCCTGAATTCGACAAACCGAAACGGTCTCACTTAGTTACAAGGTTGAATCTTTCAAGACCATTTACAGTGAATGCGGGTTTTCCTTCGATCCTAAAAAAGTGCACACCAGGCATTTATATACAGTAGTAAACACTTTGTATTCAGGATTGCAGGAGGATTCCAGCCCAGCTGGAGCTCCGAATGTCACTCTGACAGCATGTGTAAGAGGCTGGTTATCAGCCAAGCTCTCAGTCCCTCAGGGGATCACCAAGCCGTGAAAAAGGAAGGAGAGGAAGGAGGAGAGGACAGAACATGAACAGGAGGAGAAGACATACAAAGGGGGTGGGGGGGGAGAAAAACACATGACACATTGAAGAAGAAGAAGAAAAGAGAGAAGAAAGAGAGGTAAAAGAAAGAAGGAAGAAGAAAGAGAAGCGCGGTGGTAATTCTACTGGGACCCACCATCCCTCCCTCCAGAACCCTCGGACTCCCTGGCCATGGGCCTCTTCCCCTGGATAACTGACAGACTTCAGTGGGTCTATCTATCCGTTGACATCATTTCCATTGCATCGTAGCTGTAGACTTCTAGACATTGCCAGAATATCGCAGTATCCCCTTAACTCAGTTAGTTTCTGAGTTAAAGTGTCACGACCTCTCGTGGGTTGAAGAAGGAGACCAAGGTGCAGCGTTGTAGGCGTTCATGATATTTAATCAACCGAACACCACAACAATGTAGAAAAACGAACGCGCACAGTTCTGTCAGGCAGCTAAACATAAAATAACTACCCACGAAACACAGGTGGGAAAAAGGCTGCCTAAGTATGATTCCCAATCAGAGACAACGATAGACATCTGTCCCTGATTAAGAACCATACCCGGCCAAAATATAGAAATAAAGAAACTAGAATGCCCACCCTAGTCACACCCTGGCCTAACCAAAATAGAGAATAAAAGCCTCTCTATGGCCAAAGGAAAGCCCACACAAGGCACTGCTTTATTCCTGCACTAAATCAAATCAAATCAAATCAAATTTTATTTGTCACATACACATGGTTAGCAGATGTTAATGCGAGTGTAGCGAAATGCTTGTGCTTCTAGTTCCGACAATGCAGTAATAACGAGCAAGTAATCTAACTAACAATTCCAAAAAAAACTACTGTCATACACAGTGTAAGGGGATAAAGAATATGTACATAAGGATATATGAATGAGTGATGGTACAGAGCAGCATAGGCAAGATACAGTAGATGATATCGAGTACAGTATATACATATGAGATAAGTATGTAAACCAAGTGGCATAGTTAAAGTGGCTAGTGATACATGTATTACATAAGGATGCAGTCGATGATATAGAGTACAGTATCAACGTATGCATATGAGATGAACAATGTAGGGTAAGTAACATTATATAAGGTAGCATTGTTTAAAGTGGCTAGTGATATATTTACATCATTTCCCATCGATTCCCATGATTAAAGTGGCTGGAGTAGAGTCAGTGTCATTGACAGTGTGTTGGCAGTAGCCACTCAATGTTAGTGGTGGCTGTTTAACAGTCTGATGGCCTTGAGATAGAAGCTGTTTTTCAGTCTCTCGGTCCCAGCTTTGATGCACCTGTACTGACCTCGCCTTCTGGATGGCAGCGGGGTGAACAGGCAGTGGCTCGGGTGGTTGATGTCCTTGATGATCTTTATGGCCTTCCTGTAGCATCGGGTGGTGTAGGTGTCCTGGAGGGCAGGTAGTTTGCCCCGGTGATGCGTTGTGCAGACCTCACTACCCTCTGGAGAGCCTTACGGTTGAGGGCGGTGCAGTTGCCATACCAGGCGGTGATACAGCCCGCCAGGATGCTCTCGATTGTGCATCTGTAGAAGTTTGTGAGTGCTTTTGGTGACAAGCCGAATTTCTTCAGCCTCCTGAGGTTGAAGAGGCGCTGCTGCGCCTTCCTCACGATGCTGTCTGTGTGAGTGGACCAATTCAGTTTGTCTGTGATGTGTATGCCGAGGAACTTAAAACTTGCTACCCTCTCCACTACTGTTCCATCGATGTGGATGGGGGTGTTCCCTCTGCTGTTTCCTGAAGTCCACAATCATCTCCTTAGTTTTGTTGACGTTGAGTGTGAGGTTATTTTCCTGACACCACACTCCGAGGGCCCTCACCTCCTCCCTGTAGGCCGTCTCGTCGTTGTTGGTCTACCACTGTTGTGTCGTCCGCAAACTTGATGATTGAGTTGGAGGCGTGCATGGCCACGCAGTCGTGGGTGAACAGGGAGTACAGGAGAGGGCTCAGAACGCACCCTTGTGGGGCCCCAGTGTTGAGGATTCTGTAATTCCCTCTTTGGGAATTCACTAACATGATTATGTCAGGTCTGCTTCTAAATCAAACTTATTGAGATAACATTCACTCAATTTGCATACCTTAGAAATATAAATGACTGTTCTAAGTTTATGAAGATATCTCAGAAATAATGTAAACAAAAACATATATATATAAAAAAAATCCTATAGTGAAAACTCACTGCAGTTCCAACATTTCCAATATCTTATCAC
The DNA here is from genome assembly GCF_018296145.1 of Oncorhynchus tshawytscha. NCBI lineage: Eukaryota > Metazoa > Chordata > Actinopteri > Salmoniformes > Salmonidae > Oncorhynchus > Oncorhynchus tshawytscha. The sequence goes on from NC_056453.1 coordinate 22,191,450, forward strand.
AGCATATTTGACTGCCAGGAAACCTTGAAATAAAAAGATACAATTCTCCCCAATATCATACCAAGTTACTTCAAAAGCCTGAGCAGAAGGCACAGCAGAAGGCATAGCCTGGTTCCCGTCTGTCAGTTTGTCATTTTTAAACAGTGAGTTGACAACAGAGACCCAGAATAAGAGGGAAAGAGTGAGCGGCAGGGAGGAAATAGCCAGACCTACCACAAAGCGGTCCCTCGGGGGAGAGGAGAGAATACAGACACAGTTAGGAGTCTGAGGGTTGGTCTCTTCTCCAACTGGCACTGAACAAACTGCCTGGGAAAATAAACACTATTCCGCTGTCACCACTACCCACTCCAGTCAGTCGGCAGACTAAGGGCTCAAATGCATGGCACACTTTTCCATATAGTGCACTACCGTGATGTGGCTTCACATATCACAGTCTCAAGCCAACAGTCCTATCACCTGACAACAAAATGTCATCCAATACCATAAAGACCATGTGGAACAAGCTCAGAATGGATTGGGAGTCGGTATTCCAATTCTGCTTCATTCCATTCCGGAATGGAACTCTGAGAGCTGTTTGCCTATCAGAAACACGCCAGAGGTAACGGCCCATAGTGTCCATTAAGCAAAGAGGGAATTACGAAGCATTAGCTGCAGTTTCATAGGGGTACACATCCACTGAGAGCACTGTCTCTAAGCTGCTATAAGCTTCATGGAGCCCACTGACTAATGACGGTGTGAATCAATTCTAATCCTACATTACGTTGGTTCGCTATGATGCAGCAGGAAGGATCCACCTGTAACTCAACCTGAAGGAGACACAACTCCACTGACCTTTCTCCACTTCATGACATGGTGTAATATTTGTAATATGACATGGTTCAAATGGACTCCGGCTGCTGCCTGGTCTACCGTCTACACTCACGTTACACTGTAAATGACAGTTACAACGGCGGGAAATCTGCTCCCATCCTCCAGTTCACAATGCTGTTGATACTGATACCCAGCGGCTAGTGCTTGACTAATATGCAGTGAGACTGGAGGAGACTTGGGGGCCCAACACACATTTCAGAGGACAAGCAGTTGCAGTTTTACGAGTTCAATGAATCTATCACGAACGAATACATCTATTAATAAACTCCTAAAAGCCCAACACAGACATTCACCAGACCATTCCAATGTCACTTTATTTTTTCGCTGGAAAATGTGCCCCATGTGCCATGGATATTTAGCCTGTACACTGTCATTGTGTCAAAGGCACCAACGGCTTTCTGATGTCTGCTGGGAATGTGATAGATGACAGATCTATAGATGACACAGTCCCATAGTTAATAACAAAGACCGAAAGAGGGAGAGGGAGAGGGAGAGGGAGAGGGAGAGGGAGAGAGAGAGAGAGAGAGAGAGAGAGAGAGAGAGAGAGAGCCAATCTCTTTATGGAAGACTCCTTTGTCTCAGCTAGCTGGTGGAAGTGAAGATCATTGTCACAGTCAATGTGTGGCCTTTAGTCTGCTCTGATGAATAGAGCTCTTATGGACCATCCACATGCTGTGACTTAGACATAACAGCTTCCTCTGTTGGCTCGCACTGGATAAAAACATCTAATGGTAATTGCGCACAGATGCTGCATTGGGGAAAAGAGGGTGGAGAGGGAGAAAACTGACACTGAAAAGAATATTTAGAGAGGAGAATGAAGAATGTCATAATTGTGGCTGCTTTGAAATGGAGCACTCAGTCTGGAGTCACCATGAATAACTTTGGCCTTTGTGACAGCACTGACATCATCCATGTTAATTGACATCAATGAAAGATGTGACTAGAATTTGGTGAAGCATTTTCCATTCAACCACTCAAGTTTGGTGAGATTTTTATGGGGGATTCTAGCCTCCATTACACACCTACATTTACGTGTATTTTCTCTCTGCAAAATCTACATCTTAGCCAAAATATAACCCTATCCCCAACCTACAGCAATCTCCCTAAATGAAACGTATCTATCTATCTATCTATCTATCTATCTATCTATCTATCTATCTATCTATCTATCTATCTATCTATCTATCTATCTATCTATCTATCTATCTATCTATCTATCTATCTATCTATCTATCTATCTATCTATCTATCTATCTATCTATCTATCTATCTATCTATCTACTCTTCCCATCCCACTGCTGTTGCCCCCAGCCTCCATAGCAGTAGATCCCAGATCATCACTGAGGATCATCTCAGATCACATCCCAGATCATCATCACTGAGGATCATCTCAGATCACATCCCAGATCATCATCATGGAGGATCATCTCAGATCACATCTTGAAGGATCATCTCAGATCACATCTTGAAGGATCATCTCAGATCACATCTTGGAGGACCATCTCAGATCACATCCCAGATCATCATCACTGAGGATCATCTCAGATCACATCCCAGATCATCATCACTGAGGATCATCTCAGATCACATCCCAGATCATCATCACTGAGGATCATCTCAGATCACATCTTGGAGGACCATCTCAGATCACATCGCAGATCACATCTTGGTCATGTCATACTGTGGGAAGCCCACACAAACAGCAACCACCACAAATGGTTTTACTGCAACAATCCCAGTAAATGCCAGTGCTGTCATATTCCTATCATCTGATGGAAAAGCCAATCTCCCTTCACAGAGGGAAGGGTGTAAGAAGTGCGTACCTCTGGGTGTAATGGCTAAGGTGTTGGACTGTCAATTGCAGAGAGTTGCAAAATCCCGGCCGGGTTACCAATTCACTGAAATATCCTAGCAACACTTTCCTTGAACCTTCTAATATAAAGCATACTACATAATGGTGTTATAATAATGTCAACATAAAGTCTTACCAGCAGGGATGGGGGCGACTCCATTTCAAATCATTCCCAACCAAAAATACGAATAGGAAAAATGATCTTTAAAATGTGTGTTTTCAATCTCCTGAATTGACAGGATTAAAATGGAACTGACCCTAACCAGTATCGTCACATGGAGCCAGGTGAGATGACAATACAGGTGAGGACACAGTAGACTGATATTGACTTACTACTACTACTGAAAGGTCACTGGTTCGAATCCCAGGGCAGACAAGGTGAAAAATCTATTGCTGTGCCCTTGAGCAAGGCAATTAACCCCAATTGCTCCCTGTCCGTGTCTTAGGGGAAGTTGGAATATGCAAAAAAACACATTTCTATAGACAAATATAAGCACTGCCCAAATTACTACTGGCTACTACTAATGCTGCTACTACAGCAGCAGCTTCGCTGGTGACAGGTCAGGATAGCACAACAGCATCAGCCCTGATATAAACATGATAAATACCATCACTGATTTGATTTACTGCCTACTGTGCCTAGCAGAAAAAATGCCCAGACCCGCTTCCCATGGCTGCTGTGTGTGTGTGTGTGTGTGTGTAGGGGGATTGAAGTTGACGCTGTAATTAGAAAAGGGGACACAGCAATATGTAACAGAGCAAGGAAAAGGTTAGATGGATATCTACTCTCTCTCTCTATCTACTCTCTCTCTCGCCCCCCATCTCTTTCTTTCTCCATCACGCTACCTCTCTCTCTCTATCTACCCCTCTCTCTCTCTGTAGTATAATAAACAACATGTGAGCATGTTTCACTACCAAGCCACACCCTTCATAATGCGTTCACACTTTGCATAACTGATTACAAAGTACTGCTGCTGTAAAGAGGAATTCGGAAGCTGTTGTGTCATTCACTGGAATTTCCCTCCAGGGAACCATTGGATTTCATGCCCTTCAATCTGTTGGTGCATGCAGGATAGTCCCTAGTCCAGTGTAAGACCAGTGTGTTATGTTTCTAGCAAAGTATCGTGTTGGATAAAAAGGCATATCCCATCTGTTGTCAACTAATCATGTTGACAACAGAAACAGCATGGGTTTGGGATGTCTCAAACCCCCAGCACTCTATCGACCAGCTTTTATAGAGGAACATTGTTGTAATAAGCAATGTAACCATACGTAATGCACCATGTAACACCATACGTAATGCACCATGTAACACCATACGTAATGCACCATGTAACACCATACGTAATGCACCATGTAACACCATACGTAATGCACCATGTAACACCATACGTAATGCACCATGTAACACCATACGTAATGCACCATGTAACACCATACGTAATGCACCATGTAACACCATACGTAATGCACCATGTAACACCATACGTAATGCACCATGTAACACCATACGTAATGCACTATGTAACACCATACGTAATGCACCATGTAACACCATACGTAATGCACTATGTAACACCATACGTAATGCACCATGTATGCACTCTTAATGAGTGTGACCAAATGATTCAGATGGTTCGATGAGTCAGTCTATGGAAGGACCATAACGACGTCTACTAATAACTACTTTTACAGAGAAGCCTTGAGTCATCAGAAGTCACTTCCTGTCAGACAGGAAACCAAAACAAACAGTTGAGGTTATGGGTCAGTTTATCTCTCCATGGGATACTATCATCCTTCTGCAAGATGGATAAGAGGAAATTGACCCTGTCTTTAAACGCTTACTCTCTCTCACATGTTGGGAGAATGGGGTAAATTCTGTATAGAATTTTGGGATTGTTGTTTGTTATAACACAGGGCACAATTGAAAAATAAATAAAGGTTAAATAAATAATTAATCAGCAAATATTCTACGGGATTGCCTAATACCTGCCTCAAATATATCACCAGCCAGATACTCGCATATACAGGTGGGAAAATGAGAATGTTCCAAGTTATTAATGCTCCTGTGCTGGTCACATGTCTCGGCTGTAGCCAGGGAAACATCGATAGCACAAAAATGGATTGGAGGGGGAGGATAGAGAGAGAGAGCGAGGAGAGAGAGGAGAGAGAGAGAGCGAAAGAGAGCGAGAGAGCGAGAGACAGAGAGAGAGAGAGAGAGAGAGAGAGAGAGAGAGAGAGAGAGAGAGAGAGAGAGAGAGAGAGAGAGAGAGAGAGAGAGAGAGAGAGAGAGAGAGAGAGAGAGAGAGAGAGAGAGAGAGAGAGAGAGAGAGAGAGAGAGAGAGAGAGAGAGAAAGAGAGAGAAAGAGAGAGAAGGAGAGAGAGAGAGAAAGAGAAAGATGGCATTCCACCTGTTTCTTTCATTTCAACACTTGGCTCTGGCCCCTGGCTACAGTATGAACAGAACTTCTCTGGCCCCTGGCTACAGTATGAACAGAACTTCTCTGGCCCCTGGCTACAGTATGAACAGAACTTCTCTGGCCCCTGGCTACAGTATGAACAGAACTTCTCTGGCCCCTGGCTACAGTATGAACAGAACTTCTCTGGCCCCTGGCTACAGTATGAACAGAACTTCTCTGGCCCTTGGCTACAGTATGAACAGAACTTCTCTGGCCCCTGGCTACAGTATGAACAGAACTTATCTGGCCCCTGGCTACAGTATGAACAGAACTTCTCTGGCCCCTGTCTACAGTATGAACAGAACTTCTCTGGCCCCTGTCTACAGTATGAACAGAACTTCTCTGGCCCCTGGCTACAGTATGAACAGAACTTCTCTGGCCCCTGGCTACAGTATGAACAGAACTTTGCTGGCGACTGGCTCCCACAGTGGCTGCTATCTAGAACCTAAAAGGGTTCTTCAGCTGTCCCCATCGGATAACTTCTTTTGGTACCAGGTAGAACCATTTTGGGTTCCATGTTAAACCCTCTGTGTGAAGGGTTCCACATGAAACAAAAAAGGGTTCTACCTGGAACCCCAAAGGGTTCTACCTGGAACCAAAAATAGTTATCCTATGGGGACAGCCGAAGAACCCTTTTGGAACCCTTTTTTCTAAGAATGTATAGTTTTCATGACACAGTCTGAAGTGTAATGAGCAGATTTAGTTTGGTCTTGTGTTGTTTATCTCATAACTCAGTCAGCCACAGTGTGATCTAATCTCAATTGATGATGTAATAAAATTGAGATTATGAAATGGTAGTTTGCAGAAAAGAGGATTATCGGTAATAGTATTGGTGCTCTTTCCCAAATCATAATCCAATGGTCCCTACATCCAAAACTCCCTATCAGACATTCAGTGAGAAGGAATAGAGAATGACAGTAAAAGTAAAGGTAGAGGATATGGAAATCATGTTGCCCTTTCCTGCCTCACAAGACTCAAAATAAATACATGAGATCATAGTTGACTTCCCTCAGGCAAGTCTGGGGATCCCACCCCAATGACCTGTGTGTGTGTGTGTGTGTGTGTGTGTGTGTGTGTGCATGAGGATCAGTGTGTTTGACAGTAGACAGACAGAAACCTGTCTTAATGTCATGCATGTACTTTAAAACAGAAAGCAAACAGGCCTACTTATTGTACTCTTAGAATTAGTGGTGACTCGAGGAACCCTGGAGAACCTCAATGAACACCTGGAGTTCCTCAAGGAACCATTGCTAGTCAATGGTTCATATTTGCACCTTTGACTAGTTGAGGGGTTCTTTGAGGAACCTTTAATGTTTCAATTTAGCAAAGGGTTTCTGGAGGAACCCTGGACTGGAGGTGTGGCTTAGTAGGGGCGTGGCTTTCAGATAGATCTTTTTAGGCCACTTATGGGAGTAAATGTCATTCCTGGTCATCTGTTTTGTTGTATTGTCATCACATGTTAAGGTTGAACACTAACAGTTTTGTAGCTTCAATGAGGCTTATAGAGGTGTATGACATGCAAATTCATGAAGCATTCCTTGTTTTTACCCCCGCACCTCACAACTCCAGTTCCTAGACGATGACCCAAACTGGTCAAAAATGTCAAAACGGAAAAGACCAGACCCGACCAGAAGACCTGTACTGCTTGTCCATTTTGAGACGCCGTAGCCAGTATACACTTCCTCAAAATAGTCCAAATTAATCTACGATAACTCAAGAAATGTGTCATTAACTGATGTTTTTGCAGAGGAGATCTTAGTCACTCAATTTTACAGCTAACTAAGATGTTTGGTGCAGTGTTTCGCAATTAAGAAATGTGCATGAAAACGAGTCGTCTCTTGTTATAAGACAACAAAGACTTTACTGAAAAATCCCTACTGTTGACCTATCACAGATGAAGGGGTGTGGACTTAAGAAAAACAATGTATGCACGAACAACCGGAAAAAAATAACTTACCGAAGTCCAAAACTAACAATGTTGTTGTAATATATGGACAAACTCTTCCGAACGGTTTTGGCTGGTACTCCCCTGGTCTGGTTCCCTCTCACAAAACCAGACCAGAACCAGGAACCATTCATCACCACACAAGAAGAGGCGCGGAGGAAGGACCAAAACTCTAAACCTACGCCTAAAGCAGGCGACAGGGGAGTACCATCAGCACCAGACCACCAGAAGAGGCGTGGAGAAGGGACCAAACACCAGACCTTCACTCGAAGCGAGCAGCCCACAGGGAAATTCCACCATTGACCTGCAGGTCTAGGGCTCCCTTGTGTGTCTGCTTGCTGCTCAGGTTGTCCTTCCTGCCCTCTATAGATGCCAACCCAGCCCCCGTTCCCGGTTCTTGGTTCCCAATTCCTTTTTTTCCTGTTTCTTCCCAGGTCCCCAGTCCCAGCACCAAAACCAGCACCAACCCCTGGTTTCCAGCCCTGATACCAGCACGATTTCCAACCCGGCCCCAACACCAATCCAGGTTTCCCTGGTCCCAGCCCCAACAGCAGCACCAACCCTGGACACAGCACCGACCAACTACAACTACCACCTCCATCCAGCAACTGCCAGCCCAGACCCTACAGCTTCTCCTCCCCAACACAAAGACACACACCGGCAACCACTCCACCAGACCAACCATGACTAACTGACTAACTAATTGATGGACTGATAATTGACACCTGATTATTCACTGAATATATTTGGGTTTTTTATTTTGATCTGTTTAGCTTAAGTTTGATTACTTATCTTATTATTTGACTTGTTTATTGTTTTGAATTTTAACCAAATTGATTTGACATTTATACTTATAGTGTATTTTGAAAAACTGCACTGACAAGTGAAATTAAATACATCTTTACACAGAAGTTCCTCAAAGACCCGTTTCAGAGGGGTTTTGAAATATAAAGGTTCCCCCTGTATGGCAATGTTTGGAACCCCAAAAGGGTCTTCCGGCCCTGGCTCCTTTACTTCTACGCGTGTATGCTACAGCATGACGGATGCAATACTATCGGCTTGTCACCGTGGGCTGTACAGTCGAAATCATGTTTTGAACAATTGAAATGTGTTGGATTGAGGCCAAATGCAATCCTCTCTCATTATTCAAATCCTATTTTCCCTCGAATAGCCTATACAATGTGCATCATAACATAGATTTGGCATCTCCAGTAGAAAACTCCAAATATTAAGTTTGTAATTCTCTGCACTTTTTTTTTTTTACAGTAGCCTACCAAAGCATGCATGGTCTCATAATTGCCAGAACACCTACCTTTACTGAAAATGCTCCGGTCCTCAACAGCTTGCTCCACCTTGTTGGTCGCACTCCGATGAACGATATACCGTGTAAATCAAGTCACTTCATGATTCAATCATGCAACTGCAGGATGACATATACAATATAACCTATTTTATAACTGCATCCGAAAGGAGGGGATTCTGTCACTCTCACAAACCGTGTCCTCTTTGTTGCCTTAACAGAGACACTCTCCCACCGCTGGCTCTCCCGGAATCGGCTCGGCTAATTCCCCGGGGAATTTCAGTCCGTCTGTATGGTTGACACGCGAGGTTCACTGTGCTTTGCTGGAGAGAAACCGAGCGTTGTCAAACGTCACCGCCAACCGGTGTGCCCGCGCTATAGCAGGCGCGCGTGCGTCTTCTTTATGCGTGAATAGGAAATAGAATACACCGTTCTACCAGAGAGAGCCAGCCATATATGGTTCATGTAGTTGTGAGAGCATGTTGTATTTTTCCTTATCCTTTAAAACTCATTGCAGCCCCTCACCTCTGATGGGCCATGGATACCTCCAGATACTAGATACCCTAACCAGTGAAGCCAAGAATAACACCACAGAACCCCTCCTGGCAAAACCCTATCCAGGTGGGCTCTTTTCTCCCTCCTACAGAGCCTGCGGGCTGGGTGTCCATTCGTGTTCTGTTCTGTCTAACGGTCCTCCTTTACATCTGGGTTACTTTTTCTGTCTAATCAAAAAATCTAAAATCAAATCAAATGTATTCGTCACATACACGTGTTTAGTAGATGTTATTGAGGGTGTAGCGAAATGCTTGTGTTTCTAGCTCTGACAGTGTAGTAATATCTAACAAGTAATATGTAACAGTTTCACCATTTATACCCAAAATACACGTAAATCTAAGTAAGGAATGGATTAAGAATAAGTACATATGTGTCAGAGCAGCATTGGACTAAGATATAGCGGCTTAGTATAAAATACAGTATATACATGAGATGGGTGATGCAATATTTACACACAATTAAAGTGACTAACATACCGTAGAATAGTGTAGAGTACAGTTTATACATATGAGATGAGTAATGCATGATACGGCTAGTGGCTAGTGTTTAATTTCCTTAAAGTGGCCAGTGATTCCTAATCTACAGTTGAAGTTGTAAATTTACACACACTTAGGTTGGAGTCATTAAAATAGTTGTAAAACCTCTCCCCAATTTTCTTGTTAACAAACTATAATTTTGGCAAATCGGTTAGGACATCTACTTTGTGCGTGACAAGTCATTTTCCAACAATTGTTTATAGACAGATAATTTCACTTATAATTCACTGTATGACAATTCCAGTGGGTCAGAAGTTTACATACACTAAGTTGACTGTGCCTTCAGACCGCTTGGAAAATTCCAGAAAATGACATCATGGCTTTAGAAGCTTCTAATAGGCTAATTGACATAATTTTGGGTCAATTGGAGGTGTACTTGTGGATGTATTTCAAGGCCTAACTTCAAACGCAGTGCCTCTTTGCTTGACATCATGGGAAAATCAGAAGAAATCAGCCAAGACCTCAGAAAAATAATTGTAGACCTCCACAAGTCTGGTTCATCCTTGGGAGCAATTTCCAAACGCCTGAAGGTACCACGTTCATCTGTACAAACAATAGTAAGCAAGTATAAACACAATGGGACCACGCAGCCATCGTACCGCTCAGGAAGGAGACGTGTTCTGTCTTCTAGAGATGAATGTACTTTGGTACAAAAAGTGCAAATCAATCCCAGAACAACAGCAAAGGACCTTGCAAAGATGCTGGAGGAAACAGGCACAAAAGTATCTATATAAAACGAGTCCTATATCGACATAACCTGAAATGCCGCTCAGCAAGGAAGAAGCCACTGCTCCAAAACCGCCATAAAAATGCCAGACTACGGTTTGAAACTGCACATGGGGACAAAGATTGTACTGTTTGGAGAAACGTCCTCTGGTCTGATGAAACAAAAATATAACTTTTTGGCCATAATGACCATCGTTATGTTTGGAGGAAAAAGGGGGAGGCTTGCAAGCCGAAGAACACCATCCCAACCGTGAAGCACGGGGGTGGCAGCATCATGTTGTGGGGGTGCTTTGCGGCAGGAGGAACTGGTGCACTTCACAAAATAAATGGCATTTTTATCTTTATTTAACCAGGCAAGTCAGTTAAGAACAAATTCTTATTTTCAATGACGTCCTAGGAACAGTGGGTTAACTGCCTGTTCAGGGGCAGAACGACAGCTCGGGGATGTGAACTTGCAACCTTCCGGTTACTAGTCCAACACTCTAACCACTAGGCTACCCTGCCGCCCCATGAGGAAGGAAATGTATGTAGATATTTTGAAGCAACATCTCAAGACATCAGTCAGGAAGTTAAAGCTTGGTCGCAAATGGGTCTTCCAAATGGACAATGACACCAAGCATACTTCCAAAGTTGTGGCAAAATGGCTTAAGGACAACAAAGTCTAGGTATTGGAGTGGCCATCACAAAGCCCTGACCTCAATACTATAGAAAATTTGTGGGCAGAACTGAAAAAGTGTGTGGGAGCAAGGAGGCCTACAAACCTGACTCATTTACACCAGCTCTGTCAGGAGGAATGGCCCAAAATTCACCCAACTTATTGTGGGAAGCTTGTGGGAAGCTTGTGGAAAGCTACCCGAAATGTTTGACCCAAGTTAAGCAATTTAAAGGCAATGCTACCAAATACTAATTGAGTGTATATAAACTTCTGACCCACTGGGAATGTGATGAAATAAATAAAAGCTGAAATAAATCATTCTCTCTACTATTGTTCTGACATTTCGTATTCTTAAAATAAAGTGGTGATCCTAACTGACCTAAGACAGGGATTTTTTACTAGGATTAAATGTCAGGAATAATCAAAAACTGAGTTTAAATGTATTTGGCTAAGGTTTGTGTAAACTTCCGAATTCAACTGTATGTCTATAGGCAGCAGCCTCTGATGTGCTGGAGATGGCTGTTTCACAGTCAGTGGTGTAGTATAGAATACAATACTGTATATACTGTATATATGAAATGGGTGATGCAATATGTAAATACAATTTAAAAGTGACTGAGATACCGTAGAATTTGTGGAGTGCAGTTTATACATACGAGATAAGTAATATTAGATACAGAAACATGTTTAAAGTGGCCAGTGATCCTTTTCTAAAAGTGGCCAGTGCTTCCTAATCTATGTCTAGCGGGGTGAACAGGCAGTGGCTCGGGTGGTTGATGTCCTTGATTATCTTTTTGGCCTTCCTATGGCATTGGGTGCTGTAGGTGTCCAGGAGGGCGGGAAGTTTGCTCCCGGTAATCCGTTGGGCAGACTGCACCACCCTCTGGAGATCTTTACGGTTGTGGGCGGTGCAGTTGCCATACCAGGCGGTGATACAGCCCGACAAGATGCTCTCAATCGTGCATCTGTAAATGTTTGTGAGGATTTGAGGTGTTAAGCCAAATTTCTTTAGCCTCCTGAGGTTGAAGAGGCACCTTCTTCACCACACTGTCTGTATGGGTGGACCATTTTAGTTTGTCAGTGATGTGTACGTCGAGGAACTTAAAGCTTTCCACCTTCTCCACTGCGGTCCCATCGATGTGGATAACACCTGAGAGCAGAATACCCCATTTGATCTATTCACCTGATCACTGTTATTCGTCATCATGACCAATCACTGTGTGACTCACTCAAGGGCATCATGCAACCCCAAAATATGAGGTGGTACAAAGTACGTAATGGTCCAGAAGTATAATTTTTTGCATTTTTCCTAAACACTGAAACATGTTTTTTCTGCAATCTAGAGCCATAATCATTATGCTTAATTCTATGTATGTCATGGCTCTTGTCGGAATGAGTGGACCACAGCGCAGCGTGGTAAGTGTTCATGATAATTATTTTTACTCAAAACACTCGAACAAAATAACAAAGAGGGAAAACCGAAACAGTTCTGTCAGGTGCAGACACTAAACAGAAAACAACTACCCACAAAACCCAAACGAAAAAGGACAACTTATCTATGATCCCCAATCAGAGACAACGATAGACAGTTGCCTCTGATTGGGAACCACACCAACATAGACATAAAGAAACTAGAATGCCCACCCTAGTCACACCCTGGCCTAACCAAAATAGAGAATAAAAACCTCTCTATGGCCAGGGTGTGACAGTATCCCCTAACCCCCAAAGGTGCCTTCACGGCGGCTGCTCTGGTGCGGGACGTAGACCCCCCTCTGCCCACAGATCCCTCCGCTTTGGTGGCGGCCCTGGTGCATGGACCTTCACTGGAGGAACCAGGCCGCTGATCATCGCCGGAGGAACCAGACCACCGATCATAAGTGGAGGCTCCGGACTGGGGACCGTCACTGGAGGCTTAGTACGTGGCGCCGGAACAGGTCTCACTGGACTGAGGAGACGTACTGGCAGTGGAGCTACCGTAACACATCCTGGCTGGATACTCACTGTAGCTCGGTGAGTGTGGAGAACTGGCACAGGACGCACTGGGCTATGACTGCGCATTGGAGGCATAGAGCCAGCGCAGGACACACTGGACCGTGGAGGCGCACCGAAGGTCTGGAGCGCAGCGCTGACACAACTCGTCCTGGCTGGATACCCCCAGTAGCCCGGCACTCTCCTGCAACCCGCCTCACCAATTTATATATTTTTTTAAAGAAAGTATTATTTACCTCAAATCTGTAATCCTCCATAGAAGCTAACCAGAAGCTAGCCAGAAGCTAACCAGAAGCTAGCATGAAGCTTACCACAAGCTAATCAGAAGCTAGCCAGAAGCTAGTTAGCTTCTTTACTGGCTAATCGTTAGCATTCAGCTAACCACGGTTTGTGGTCATCAGCTATCCTTTAGCTCGAAAATCTATCGCCAGTTTTGAATGGCGCGTCTCGGACCGGAACATACCTGACCTATTTTTCTCTCCATGTCCCCGGATTTCAACCGCAAGCTCTGGACATTTAAACCTGGATCTCGCAGCTAGCTAGCTGCTATCCGTGTGACTATTAGCTTACGTCGATTCCGGAGCAAACATCAATTATTCCGGAGCTAGCCAGCTGAAGAGTTCCATCAGTCACTCCTGGGCTACAATCACCTATCCGGACCCATTTTACTGCCAACGCGGAGCCCCACCGGGCCTTCACAACTGGACTACCGACGTTATCTGCCCGAGGGAGTTATCCAGCTGGCTCCTCCGTCGCGACGTTACCTGAACGCCCATCTGCGGTCTGCTAATAGTTAGCTGTCTTATCGGCTGCTATTTCTTTTTTCTTGGGCCTCTATAACTATATCTATTTTATTTTGCGAATTGGATTGATCCCCTCTACCACACGGAACCCCACTAATCCTACCGACAGAAACGCATGAAGTGGCTAAAAACAGACCTCCAACCTATGCTAGCTTGCTACCCATGGCCCGGCTAGCTGTCTGAATCGCCGTGACCCCAACCAACCTCACTACTCACTGGACCCTTTTGATCACTTGACTAAGCATGCCTCTCCTTTTAATGTCAATATGCCTTGTCCATTGCTGTTCTGGTTAGTGTTTATTGGCTTATTTCACTGTAGAGTCTCTAGTCATGCTCCCTATACCTTATCCAACCTATTAGTTCCACCACCCACACATGCGATGACATCTCCTGGTTTCAATTATGGTTCTAGAGACAGTATATCTCTCATCATCACTCAATACCTAGGTTTAACTCCACTGTATTCACATCCTACCATGCCTTTGTCTGTACATTTTACCTTGAAGCTATCACCCCCAGAAACCTCCTTTTACTCTCTGTTCCAGATGTTCTAGACAACCAATTCTCATTGCTTTTAGCCGTACCCATATCCTACTCCTCCTCTTTTCCTCTGGTGATGTAGAGGTGAATCCAGGCCCTGCAGTGCCTAGCTCCACTCCTATTCCTCAGGCGCTCTCTTTTGATGACTTCTGTAACCGTAATAGCCTTGGTTTCATGCATGTTAACATTAGAAGCCTCCTCCCTAAGTTTTTTTTTCATTGCTTTAGCACACTTTGCCAACCCGGATGTTCTGGCTGTGTCTGAATCCTGGCTTAGGAAGACCACCAAAAATTCACCACCAAAAACCACTCAAACTACAACATTTTCAGACAAGAATGAACTGCCAAAGGGGGCGGTGTTGCAATCTACTGCAAAGATAGCCTGCAGAGTTCTGTCCTACTATCCAGGTCTGTACCCAAACAATTTGAACTTCTACTTTTAAAAATCCACCTCTCTAAACACAAGTCTACCACCGTTGCCGCCTGCTATAGACCACCCTCTGCCCCAGCTGTGCTCTGGACACCATATGTGAACGGATTGCCCCCCATCTATCTTCAGAGCTCGTGCTGCTAGGCGACCTAAACTGGAACATGCTTAACACCCCAGCCATCCTACAATCTAAGCTTGATGCCCTCAATCTCACACAAATTATCAATGAACCTACCAGGTACCTGCCCAAAGCCGTAAACACGGGCACCCTCATAGATATCATCCTAACCAACTTGCCCTCTAAATACACCTCTGCTGTCTTCAACCAAGATCTCAGCGATCACTGCCTCATTGCCTGCATCCGTAATTGGTCAGCGGTCAAACAACCTACACTCATCACTGTCAAACGCTCCCTGAAACACTTCTGCGAGCAGGCCTTTCTAATCGACCTGGCCGGGGTATCCTGGAAGGATATTGATCTCATCCCGTCAGTAGAGGATGCCTGGTTATTTTTTTTAAATGCCTTCCTAACCATCTTAAATAAGCATGCCCCATTCAAGAAATGTGGAACCAGGAACAGATATAGCCCTTGGTTCTCTCCAGACCTGACTGCCCTTAACCAACACAAAAACATCCTATGGCGTTCTGCATTAGCATCGAACAGCCCCCGTGATATGCAGCTTTTCAGGGAAGATAGAAACCATTATACACAGGCAGTTAGAAAAGCCAAGGCTAGTTTTTTTTCAAGCAGAAATTTGCTTCCTGGAACACTAACTCAAAAAGGTTCTGGGACACTGTAAAGTCCATGGAGAATAAGAACAGCTGCCCACTGCACTGAAGATAGGAAACACTGTCACCACTGATAAATCCACTATAATTGAGCATTTTTCTACGGCTGGCCATGCTTTCCACCTGGCTACCCCTACCCTGGTCAACAGCACTGCACTGCCCCACAGCAACTCGCCCAAGCCTTCCCCATTACACCTTCTCCCAAATCCAGTCAGCTGATGTTCTGAAAGAGCTGCAGAATCTGGACCCCTACAAATCAGCCGGGCTAGACAATCTGGACCCTTTCTTTCTAAAATTATCTGCCGAATTGTTGCCACCCCTATTACTAGCCTGTTCAACCTCTCTTTCGTGTCGTCTGCGATTCCCAAAGATTGGAAAGCAGCTGCGGTCATCACCCTCTTCAAAGGGGGAGACACACTCTTGACCCAAACTGCTACAGACCTATATCTATCCTACCCTGCCTTTCTAAGGTCTTCGAAAGCCAAGTCAACAAACAGATTACCGACCATTTCCAATCTCACCATACCTTCTCTGCTATGCAATCTGGTTTCAGAGCTGGTCATGGGTGCACCTCAGCCACGCTCAAGGTCCTAAACGATATCTTAACCGCCATCGATAAGAAACATTACTGTGCAGCCGTATTCATTGATCTGGCCAAAGCTTTCGAGTCTGTCAATCACCACATTCTCATCGGCAGACTCGACAGCCTTGGTTGCTCAAATGATTGCCTCACCTGGTTCACCAACTACTTCTCTGATAGAGTTCAGTGTGTCAAATCGGAGGGTCTGCTGTCCGGACCTCTGGCAGTTTCTATGGGGGTGCCACAGGGTTCAATTCTTGGACCGACTCTCCTCTCTGTATACATCAATGATGTCGCTCTTGCTGCTGGCGAGTCTCTGATCCACCTCTATGCAGACGACACCATTCTGTATACTTCTGGCCCTTCTTTGGACACTGTGTTAACAACCCTACAGGCAAGCTTCAATGCCATACAACTCTCCTTCTGTGGCCTCCAATTGCTCTTAAATACAAATAAAACTAAATGCATGCTCTTCAACCGATCGCTGCCTGCACCTGCCTGCCTGTCCAACATCACTACTCTGGACGGCTCTGACTTAGAATACGTGGACAACTACAAATACCTAGGTGTCTGGTTAGACTGTAAACTCTCCTTCCAGACCCACATCAAACATCTCCAATCCAAAGTTAAATCTAGAATTGGCTTCCTATTTCGCAACAAAGCATCCTTCACTCATGCTGCCAAACATACCCTTGTAAAACTGACCATCCTACCAATCCTCGACTTCGACGATGTCATTTACAAAATAGCCTCCAATACCCTACTCAACAAATTGGATGCAGTCTATCACAGTGCCATCCGTTTTGTCACCAAAGCCCCATATACTCCCCACCATTGCGACCTGTACGCTCTCGTTGGCTGGCCTTCGCTTCATACTCGTTGCCAAACTCACTGGTCACCCCCAAAACCAATTCTTTCTTTGGCCGCCTCTCCTTCCAGTTCTCTGCTGCCAATAACTGGAAAGAACTACAAACATCTCTGAAACTGGAAACACTTACAGTGGGGCAAAAAAGTATTTAGTCAGCCACCAATTGTGCAAGTTCTCCCACTTAAAAAGACGAGAGAGGCCTGTAATTTTCATCATAGGTACACTTCAACTATGACAGACAAAATGAGGGAAAAAAATCCAGAAAATCACATTGTAGGATTTTTCATGAATTTATTTGCAAATTATGGTGGAAAATAAGTATTTGGTCAATAACAAAAGTTTATCTCAATACTTTGTTATATACCCTTTGTTGGCAATGACAGAGGTCAAATGTTTTCTGTAAGTATTCACAAGGTTTTCACACACTGTTGCTGGTATTTTGGCCCATTCCTCCATGCAGATCTCCTCATCTTTTTAAGTGGGAGAATTTGCGCAATTGGTGGCTGACTAAATACTTTTTTGCCCCACTGTATCTAATCAAATCAAATCAAATCAAATCAAATGTATTTATATAGCCCTTCGTACATCAGCTGATATC
Source organism: Oncorhynchus tshawytscha (assembly GCF_018296145.1). NCBI lineage: Eukaryota > Metazoa > Chordata > Actinopteri > Salmoniformes > Salmonidae > Oncorhynchus > Oncorhynchus tshawytscha. The sequence goes on from NC_056453.1 coordinate 22,208,944, forward strand.
TCAAAGTGCTGTACAGAAACCCAGCCTAAAACCCCAAACAGCAAGCAATGCAGGTGTAGAAGCACGGTGGCTAGGAAAAACTCCCTAGAAAGGCCAAAACCTAGGAAGAAACCTAGAGAGGAACCAGGCTATGTGGGGTGGCCAGTCCTCTTCTGGCTGTGCCGGGTGGAGATTATAACAGAACATGGCCAAGATGTTCAAATGTTCATAAATGACCAGCATGGTCGAATAATAATAAGGCAGAACAGTTGAAACTGGAGCAGCAGCATAGTCAGGTGGAAGTTGAAACTAGAGCAGCAGCATGGCCAGGTGGACTGGGGACAGCAAGGAGTCATCATGTCAGGTAGTCCTGGGGCATGGTCCTAGGGCTCAGGTCAGTTGAAACTGGAACAGCAGCATGGCCAGGTGGACTGGGGACAGCAAGGAGTCATCATGTCAGGTAGTCCTGGAGCTCAGGTCCTAGGGCTCAGGTCCTCCGAGAGAGAGAAAGAAAGAGAGAAGGAGAGAATTAGAGAACGCACACTTAGATTCACACAGGACACCGAATAGGACAGGAGAAGAACTCCTGATATAACAAACTGACCCCAGCCCCCCGACACATAAACTACTGCAGCATAAATACTGGAGGCTGAGACAGGAGGGGTCAGGAGACACTGTGGCCCCATCCGAGGTCACCCCCGGACAGGGCCAAACAGGAAGGATATAACCCCACCCACTTTGCCAAAGCACAGCCCCCACACCACTAGAGGGATATCTTCAACCACCAACTTACCATCCTGAGACAAGGCTGAGTATAGCCCACAAAGATCTCCGCCACGGCACAACCCAAGGGGGGGGGCGCCAACCCAGACAGGATGACCACAACAGTGAATCAACCCACTCAGGTGACGCACCCCCTCCAGGGACGGCATGAGAGAGCCCCAGTAAGCCAGTGACCCAGCCCCTGTAATAGGGTTAGAGGCAGAGAATCCCAGTGGAAAGAGGGGAACCGGCCAGGCAGAGACAGCAATCTCCCTCACTAGCTTTAAATACCAGCTGTCAGAGCAGCTCACATATTACTGCACTTGTACATAGCCCACCTATAATTTAGCCCAAACAACTACCTCTTTCCCTACTGTATTTATTTTATTTATTTATTTATTTTGCTCCTTTGCACCCCATTATTTTTATTTCTATTTTGCACATTCTTCCACTTCAAATCTACCATTCCGGTGTTTTACTTGCTATATTGTATTTACTTTGCCACCATGGCCTTTTTTTATTTTTATTTAGTCTTTCACTCCCTTATCTCACCTCATTTGCTCACATCGCAAATAGACTTGTTTCTACTGTATGTTTGTTTTACTCCATGTGTAACTCTGTGTCGTTGTTTGTGTCGAACTGCTTTGCTTTATCTTGGCCAGGTCGCAATTGTAAATGAGAACTTGTTCTCAACTTGCCTACCTGGTTAAATAAAGGTGAAATAAAATACAAATAAATCAAATAAAGTGCGGGGAGCTGGAACAGACCGGGGACACCGTGCGTAGAGCTGGCGCAGGATAACCTGGACTGAAGGGACACACCGGAGGCCAGGAGCGCTGAGCCGGCACAATCCGTCCTGGCTGAATGCCCACTCTAGCACGGCCACTGCGGGGAGCTTGCACAGAGTGCACCGGGCTGTGGATGCGCACTGAAGGCATGGTGCGCAGAACCGGATAGCATGGTGCTTGACCGGTCACTCGCTCCCCACGGTAAGCACGAGGAGTTGGCTCAGGTCTGAACCCTGACTCTGCCAATCTCCCTGTGTGCCCTCCCCAAAAATTATTTTGGGGGCTGCCTCTCATTCCTGCATCGCTGCTCCAACTCCTCGTAACGTCGCCGTTCATCGCTGCTTCAATCTCCTCCTTCGGACGGCGATACTCCCCAACCTACGTCCAGGGTCTTTTTCCGTCCAAGAAAGTGTGATGCATGCCAGCAGTCCCAACATCTTACCACTGCTACACCTGGCTATCAGCGAGCCATGTCTGGTAGCGAAACAGTTCATTCAGCCTCATTTAATGCCTTAAAAAACATAGCTGATATGGCTGACTTGCTTAAACAAATATAGTTTCTAATGATAATTGAGATGTGCAAACTTTTTTTTTCTATAATTGTTTTGGCAAAGAATGTGGGGCTCAAAACAGGTGGGGCCCTGCCCCCTCCTTCCCTGAATGACGGGCCGCCACTGGCCAGCAAGCATGCCAGCTAAGATAATTAGACAAGCTTGCGAAAGAAAGAAAGAAAGAAAGAAAGAAAGAAAGAAAGAAAGAAAGAAAGAAAGAAAGAAAGAAAGAAAGAAAGAAAGAAAGAAAGAAAGAAAGAAAGAAAGAAAGAAAGAAAGAAAGAAAGAAAGAAAGAAAGAAAGAAAGGACAGAGGCAAAGCAGGGACTTTATCCAATTTAAAAAATCTGCTTGTGTCCCGGGAAAACAAGCATCTGCTTGTTAAGAATAACATCTGTTTTAATGTCTCTACAGGCCTGTCAGGTACATTGGGTGCATGACTGCTTTTGGAGCAGGTGTCAGAGAATGTTTCTCAGAGAGAAAAATATGGATATGGCACGGAGAGAGGGAAAATGATAAACATCAGCCAGGGACCGTCTCCAAATGCTCTGTAGCATGATACCATCCTGGCTGCATGGTAACACAAATATTGTATCTTAAAGAGTGGCCGTGTCCAGTATAAATATTTTAATTCTTCACTGTATAAATACTTCAAGAGACTCTCCACCCATTTCCTTTAACATCCACTGACAGGGTGATACAATCATTGTGAATACAGCGCAGACTCATTTCTAGAGAAATGTAAATCACATTGAGCCTCTCAAGCAATTTGCTCTGACATCTACTGAGACTGTGGGACAGTCAAAGAAAATAATAGTTATAAAGTAAAATACATCTCATAACAGGTTGTTATACTATTACCCTATGAAGACAGGCCCAACCAATCATCAGGTTGACCTTGCGAACTTTGTCAGAACCTAAATATAAAGAACCAGGGAGACTTCCAACAAATGATTTAAACCTCTTTACATCCTAGCATCTATACCCCCAGGACTGTTGTGTGTGTGTGTGTGTGTGTGTGTGTGTGTGTGTGTGTGTGTGTGTGTGTGTGTGTGTGTGTGTGTGTGTGTGTGTGTGTGTGTGTGTGTGTGTGTGTGTGTGTGTGTGTGTGTGTGTGTGTGTGTGTGTGTGTGTGTGTGTGTGCATTTTACTTCCTCCCTGCAGACCTGTTTTGGGATGCCTGATGTTCGGTAACACACTGCTGTGCGACCGCTTCAAAGCTCCCTTCCTCCTGCCGGAGCTCTGAGGCTCTGAGCAGGAAACAGCTCTGGCAGCACTTCACAGAATACAGGGTCAGAGAGCTGGGGCACTGCGGCTGCTGCAGTGTGGCTACACACATACACCACCACCAACCACTACAAATATACATTGAACAAAAAATATAAACGCAACATGTAAAGTGTTTGTCCCATGTTTCATAGGCTGAAATAAAAGATCACAGACATTTTACATACGCACAAAAAGCTTATTTCTCTCAACTTTTGTGCACAAATTTGTTTACATCCCTGTTAGTAAGCATTTCTCCTTTGCCAAGATAATCCGTCCACCTGACAGGTGTGGCATATCAAACAGCATGATAATTACACAGGTGCACCTTGTGCTGGGGACAATAAAAGGCCACTCTAAAATGTGCAGTTTTGTCACGTAACACAATGCCACAGATTTCTCAAGTTTTGAGGGAGTGTTCAATTGGTATGTAGACTGCAGGAATGTCCACCAGAGCTGTTGCCAGAGAATTGAATGTTAATTTCTCTACCATAAGCCGCCTCCAACATAATTTTTGAGAATTTGGCAGTACGTCCAACTGGTTTCACAACCGCAGACCACGTACGTATATGGCTTGATGTGGGTAAGAGGTTTCCTGATGTCAACGTTGTGAACAGAGTGCCCCATGGTGTGGATGGGGTTATGGTATGGGCAGGCATAAGCTACAGACAACGAACACAATTGTATTTTTTTCAATAGCAATTTGAATGCACAAAAATACCGTGAAAAATACCAATTTTTTAAAGGTGTCTGTGACCCACAGATACATATTTGTATTCCAGTCATGTGAAATCCATATATTAGGGCCTAATGAATTTATTTAAATTGACTGATTTCCTCATATTAACTGTAACTCAGTCAAATCAATGTAATTATTGCATGTTGCGTTTGTATTGTTGTTCAGTATACATACAAATGCACACACAGATACTGTATACACAAACACAGACATGCCATAATTAACCAGAGCACTCCGATGTCTGTGGAGTATGTCCTGTTATCATACAGTAGATTTACTGGGAACTTCTGCTGCTCAGATAATTGGCCAGAACAGAGAGAGAACTCTAGTTTCTGATGGTTTATGGCACTACGGTGGTTGGAGGGCCACGTCTGGGAAGTACGAGACAGAGCCACTTGGACAGGCCAGTCAGTCCCAGTGGAGCGCAGCTGAACTGGAATAACAAAGACCCACAGAGGTCAGAGAGGGAGCAGAGGGGAGCATTCTCATGCTTTATGGTACCTGTTTCTCAGCCGTTTCTCACACGCATGCCAGGGGGTGTCTGGTCTGGTCTTTTGAATAGTGTATGGTCATGTCATCACACGCAGCCACATTCATGGCCTAACCGTCTACTGTCAGACCCATAAAATACTGGGGCCAGTGGTGACAGAAGGAACGAGATGAAACCAACCAGAAGTCCATGCAAGGGACGACCATAATGTATTCTACAAGTCAGCTTTTACACAGTCACATCCATTTATTATTAGATCATTTCAAATACGCTGTGGCCTAATGCTAGCCTACAATATTTCCTTATTATAAAGTGCGGCTTCAGATGTTAATGAAAAGCCTATGTAAGAGATATTATGGATGCAGGGTAGATAGTAGCTAGGGTCTGAGAGACTTACCAGACTACATTAAAACCTAACAGAGCAACTACCTTCTCGGCAGAATCCCGCCCTGACTTTTTTATTGAGGAAAAATGTACTTGCTTCAACTGTGATATGTGGTTGTCTTACCGAGGTATCTTACGATGAATGCCCTAACTGTAAGTCTCTCTGGATAAGAGTGTCTGCTAAATTACTAAAATGTAAATGTATTACCCAGAGTCAATAATCCTCAAGGGACACCACCTCGTTTAGTTATTTTTAAAGCTTTTTCCCCTCTCTTCTCTCTCTCTTTTCATCTCTCCATTTCTCTCTCCCTCAACTTCTTTCTTTCTGTCTTTCTCTCTCTCTCTCTCTCTCTCTCTCTCTCTCTCTCTCTCTCTCTCTCTCACTCTCTCACTCACTCTCTTTCTCTCTCTCTCTGTATAGACACATTAACTGAGGAAAGAGAGGGACAGTGAGATAGAACGCCAGACAGACAGAGAGAGAGAGAGAGAGAGAGAGAGAGAGAGGGAGAGCAAATGTAACCGTGTAATAGCTTTTGTAAGGCAGGCAGGCCTTTCCCCTCCCTTTTAATTGTTTTGTAGCCTGTGTGAGCCCTAAACTACGTGCAGGAAATTCAGAAAGCCACTTCCCTTTTGAATAAGCTGAATACAATGCACAAGCAGAACAAATGAGCTTTCAGTCCAATCTATGTCGGTCAGGATGGAGTGAAGGCTTACAGGATATAGTGGAGAAAAACAGATTGAGATATTTTTTTCTTTGTAAATTAGAGTATAATTCTTCCATTCTAAAAGTTACTGTACAGAGATACGTTTGCTATAGCTTTCTAGACACTTCACCTCAGTGCTCCTCCTCAGTATAACAGTTCAAAATAAAGTCTTAATCCAATAAGAAAGGGCTGGACCAAACCACCAAGTATTACAGTTATTTGTTTCAACTAAAATCCTGTTATTTGTTTCAACTAAATTCCTGTTATTTATTTGTGGGTCCCACCTTGCTCTCAAGATCCCAAGGCGTTAACAAGGCATTCTGCCTTATCCCAAGGGTTCTCAGCTATAAGCACTGCTTACCAGTGGGACGATGTGAACTCACAATCACGACGCTCTGTTTTAACGTTTAGAAACTTTAATAATCATCGCTTGTGATACACTTTTCAAATCATATGGAACTATGTTTCATATCAGTGACAAATAATCTTTCAAATAAAAACATACACTTACTGTAGCAGGTCAGATCCATACGGCTGTGTGCCTCCAGCCGATGAACTACACTTACTGTAGCAGGTCAGATCCATACGGCTGTGTGCCTCCAGCCGATGAACTACACTTACTGTAGCAGGTCAGATCCATACGGCTGTGTGCCTCCAGCCGATGAACTACACTTACTGTAGCAGGTCAGATCCATACGGCTGTGTGCCTCCAGCCGATGAACTACACTTACTGTAGCAGGTCAGATCCATACGGCTGTGTGCCTCCAGCCGATGAACTACACTTACTGTAGCAGGTCAGATCCATACGGCTGTGTGCCTCCAGCCGATGAACTACACTTACGCTACACTTCCTCCCCAGTTACGCTTACACACAGATGTTAGTAGTTAATAGATAGTTCATTAGCACAGGTGGTCATCTCTGTCTTCCGTCTGTCTTTTGTAAACAAGCACTGTAACATGGAGATTTGGCAATGTGGGAACACTAACCCTAGCCCTGTAATTTAACCTTGAGTTCATTTTGGGGTATTTTTCATTGATATGAAAGATGCGTTTCCAAAAACGTACCGCAAGCGGTGCATGTTAAGAGTTGGGGCTCTTAACAAAACTCCCACGGCCATACAATACCTTCATGAATAGACGCTGAAGGTACTTAGCGTCTATGAATGGGCTAGGTCCCACCTATCTTAACGTGTAAAGTCTATTTTTAGCTTTCAAAGTGTGTTGTGTGGGTTTGTGTTTTCGATGCATGACTAGCACATTTAGTCACTCATGGGTGGACCATGAGATGAGTCATCACCTGACAGATACTGAGGTCGCCAGGTGACACAGAAAACTAGGTATCACCTCACCTCTCACTAAAGGAGAGACCAGGCAGGGAACGCAGTTACAGAGAGAGATAATTAGAGAGTGGGAGAGAGGAGAGAAAACAAGATAAAGAGAGAAGGAGAGAGTGGGAGAGAGGAGAGAAAACAAGATAAAGAGAGAAGGAGAGAGAGAGAGTGAGGAGAGAGAGAGAAGGAGAGGGAGAGAGAGAGAGCGAGAGAGAGAAGGAGAGAGGAGAGAGAGAAGGAGAGGGAGGGAGAGCGAGGAGAGAGAGAGAGTGAGGAGAGAGAGAAGGAGAGGGAGGGAGAGCGAGGAGAGAGAGAGAGTGAGGAGAGAGAGAGAGAGAGAGAGAGAAGGAGAGAGGAGAGAGAGAGAGAGAGAGAGAGAGAGAGAGAGAGAGAGAGAGAGAGAGGAGAGAGAGAGAGAGAGAGAGAGAGAAGGAGAGAGAGAGAGAGAGAGAGAGAGAGAGAGAGAGAGAGAGAGAGAGAGAGAGAGAGAGAGAGAGAGAGAGAGAGAGAGAGAGAAGGAGAGGAAGAGAGAGCGAGAGAGAGAGAGAGAGAGAGAGAGAGAGAGAGAATGCATTCCACCTGTTTCTTTCATTTCAACACACGGCTCTAGGCCCTGGCTACAGTATGAACAGACCCAACCCATCCAACAGCAACACAATAGTGAGATAGTCATCTTGATTAGGGGAAAAGCTGGATGTTGTTCAGTCCTCCTCCTTCTCCTCCTCCTTCACACTCCCTCTATGATGCAGGAAGAGCTAAGAGAATGCATAGCACGCTCTCACCACTGATTGTGTGTGTGTGTGTGTGTGTGTGTGTGTGTGTGTGTGTGTGTGTGTGTGTGTGTGTGTGTGTGTGTGTGTGTGTACATTATTTTCAATGAACTTTTGAGTCCCACTGTACTGGTGTTAGAATAACACATTTGAAAGTGTTAAATATATAACTCTGTTGCAGGGTTCCCCATTTTGCTCTTAAAGTGTTCAAAGGAACTTGATAGTGGTGTCTGCATAGCTCTACTGTAGAGTATTACGCAACACCTACAGTGTAAAACACAACACTCCATTTAAATTCAACTGGACTCACTTTTCTTAGTGCTGAAGCTGTTACACTTTCTCAGTGTAGTAAATGAACACCTGTAATGTTACAGTAAATAATTGTTGAGTGTTGTTTTAACACTGTATGGTGTAAAGCATAATTCATTTTCTTTTTGAGTAAATTGTAGAGTTAACACCCATAACTGTTAGTGACTAAGACATTGTTGTTGAATTCTTTCCTTTTAAATACCTGTGGCTTTCATCAAGTGAGTTCCTAGGTAAATGTTATCGATACGTTATACATTACATATATCATAAGGCCTGACATATTGGCCTAACTGATGGATTGGTTTTACCCTAACACAGCTTTGTTAGGAAACTCCTAGTTTGCAAGTCACATTATACTGGCTGGCAAAATGATGTGTAATTCCTATTGGAATCCAGCCAAAGTTAGGATATCCAACAGTTTTTATTAAACTGTAACCTGCATTCAGAATGACTGTTAGGGTTAGGAAACTTGATTTTAAAAAAACATTTAAACCGGAACAACCATTTCAGTAACGGGTGCAACAAGTCTAACTAACTGATTGGATTAGTTAAGAATGTTATTTATCTTTGTGTAGCATAATATTAATCAATCAATCAATCAATCAATGTACACATATATTAAAAACAAAGAAGATTCAACCTGCAGTAGAGCATGCTGGGAAATGTGATAATGATGGGTGTGGTTTTGATGGAACTGTTTTACTCTCCACAGTGTAAAACAATAACTCTGGTTGCTAACCCCAACTCGGATGGTTATTTTACATCACGGAGTGTTAGTGTCACTCTTACAGAGTGATTTTCACTCCTGAATCAACACTAGAAATGTTACACTGAAATATCACCAATTTGCTGTGCACACTGATTGTTCTGTGTCCAGCTGCATGACAGAGGTCAGGGTTAATCTCCTATGGATCAGTCACCAACATCCTTCCTGTCTGCTTCTCATTCTGAAAATCTTCACAGATGTCCCATCACTCCCTCTTTCTTTTCTCTGATATTCCACTTGCTGTTTTGTGTTTGCTATAGCCCCTTGGGAGAGTTAGTTTGTGTTTACGACAGAGAGCCATCTCCATTCCTGTAATAAGTCTTCTTTACCTGCAACTCTTATACTTAAATTAGACAGATAGAATTATGGAGACGGAGGAGAGAGGACTATTCTCATACACCTGCGATATTGCCGAGCAGAGGTCTGTCAAGGACTTGGAAGTCTAACACAATGGTGTCACCTGTTGGACACTCATTGTAACTGCACTTTGTCCTTGCATCCCAAATCGCACCCTATTCACTAAAAAGTGTGCTAATTTTCATGCCTTTAATAAAGTCAGCAAAGCTAGACCTTGACCTGAAAGGTACAACAGAAACCTCCCTCAGCAGGGAAATATAGTGAGACTTTTTTTCTCATGAAAGTGCAGTTTTTTTTTTAACAACAATATCATGTTGCAGGACTCATCTCATGGCTGTCCTCTTTCTCCATGCAGGTTGATGGGTCAAGTGGGCTCCTGACTGTATCCATCTTGGCAGGTTTACGAGCTACAGGCAGGAGCAGGCAGACTCCGCTGCAGGTGATGGCTAACACTGCAACTAAAACAGCGTGGATACAAATGCTACGACAGAGTGTTAGATGAAACATAGTATTAAACATTAGGATTAGGTAATAAAATGATACAATGAAATAAAAAAGGTTGTAGACTGGGCTAAAATAATATTGAGCTAAAATCAAACTAAAAGTTTGAGTGCCAAACAATTCAGAACACCGGCAAACATCAGCCGGACGTGAGGTATTACTAGGTATTACTAGGTATTACTAGCTAACTTTTATGAGGCCTAAAACCATGGTTGAATTACAACAATTGAAGCATGCATTTTAAAACATCTAGAAGCTCCTGTATGTATCTGTCTTTATGTGTTTCCGTGAGTTAATTTTGACCGTCTCTGTTCAGTAGCTTGAGATGTGATGAGAAAACAGTGAAGTGAGAGTCTGTGTGAAGGACATCTACACCATCTGTATAACTCATCTCTGTATTTCATTTATTTATTTCATCAGGGATCTGTCCACTAACTATGAAACACAAAATACAACGTGAATGTAGGTTTGACATGAAGTCTGGGGTTGGCTTTCAGTGCATGGAAAGTACTCTGGAGAGTGGAGTGTTGGTGGGTGGGGTCTGATTAAATGCAGACAGGGCCAGGCTCAGCTGGGCATTGGTTGGCATGAAATGATGACAGACAGCCAATATGGAGGGGCTAGATACAATGTTAAAGGCAAAACTAGCTTATAATGGAATTGTCATCTTGACCAGGAACAGCAGCTCATCCAACTTGTAAGGGATTTCTTAACTCAATGTTACAGGAAAATATGGATTTTTGTCAAGCGATTTGGTCTCTATTCTCATGGATATGGATACTGTGCTTTCAGACTGAGGAAACATTTAAACAGATGACAAACCAGAAACATCTACATATTCTGTCTGACAGCATTTGATATTTAGTCATTATTTTGTTGTTTTTAAGTTGCTATTTAGTCAGGATTATGTCATTATTTTGTAATAACCTTTTAATTTGATTTAGAAGTCAATATTGAGTAAATAGAAACATAACAGTATGTTATTGTTTAATCTGGCTCATCCCATGCTCTGTAGTTAGGGTAGCAGAGAGATCCCTCTTTCTGCTAACTCATGCTTCTGCCTGTAAACATATGTAGAAGTTGCCCTAACCACTGATCTAGGATTAGATCATGTTTAAACTCCCTAGGGGTTAGGGTTAGAATTGTAGGTAGGGGTAATCTGATCCTAGATCTGTGTTTTGGGACTTCAACCTACTTCTACACAGTGCGTCACAGCGCCCTGGCCCCCTGCCCCGCCCTGAACAGAGCCCAAGTCTGGTGCTGCTGATAGGGGCAGCTGTAGGCCTTTATCAGGCCCCTCCCTCCCTTTCTGAGAAACCTGGGCTGACCTCTCCCATACCTGGGCCATGCCCACTGGAGTTCCAACCATAGATATACAGACAAATGCAAAATAGGTACATCTGGTTTTAACAAAAAGGGTGTGGTTCCATAGTAAATAAAGCAATAAATACACACATAAATGTATCTAAGAGCAGCTTATTTGTTGTTTTCTCCATTTATGTCAGTATAAGATCTAACCCTGGGCTGCTGTTGTACCCATCATATGAGTACAGTATGTAAAGCCTATGTATAGCCTACTGTACACTACTGTAGAATAAAGACTATCATCCTACAAGATGTTGCAAGCTCTCTTGGATGTTGGTTTTATTGTAATACGTTTTGTTGGGACCCTTGAATTGGGACTTAATGCAGATGTTAAACATGCTGTGGAACCTTGAAACATGGGCAGGGCAAATATCTTAACCACTAGATGGCGCATTGTTGATCCAGAAGACAAGCAAACCTTTACTACAACCTGGCTCTGGTTGAAGACCGATATAGAGACATGTAGTAAGGCTCATATATAGGTTATTCTACAGAAGGGGTAACAATACAGGGTTGAAAAAAATTGCTAATTTGTATCCTAATTCTCCCAAATCAGATAGACATATTTACTACTCACACTGTTTGTATTGCATATATGACATTTTGCCCTGATTCCTTACCACCCCACTAAATGTGTAGCAGTAAAGGGAGAACCATGCACAGTAGTGATAATTTTCATTAACCTTCTATTACAGATTCATCTTAGACATTTTATTAGCATGCAACATTTATGTGTTGATTTTATTAGTCTGAAACATATTGATTGATTTAATTACTTATGCATCTAATTAATTATGTTGTTAGATGTTTAATTGCCACTTCATCTTCATTACCATCTTCATTGTAGCAAAATATCAGGTGTTTTAGTAGTGACATTGTTTTGGTTGTGACCTGACGTATACATTCTGAACTTAATTGCTTACTTAATTAACACCATATCGAATGAGGCATGTGATTGACGTATTCATGACGATCAATAAAATACACAATTCTTTCTGTCTGTGTCTTTCTGCCTTTTCACTGGTATGATGTTGTCATGGAAACCTGGTTCTGGATGGTGAGTTGTGGATAATGAAACCAATTCTGGGCTATCTCTGAAAACAAATGTGTGCCCGGTTTTACTCCCAAAATGCAAATTGTATTGTATTTTTCTCTGACTATCTGATGTACTTTTCAGCATGTTGGCACCTTATGGATGTACCTTTCCTTCAACAACTCTACAAATAATCCAAAATAGAAATATTGATCTAAGTGTTTAATGTAGATGTAACTTTTAGATGTTTTTTTCAATAAATGTTTAAAAAAATACGGTGGACTAACAGTCAAGTGTCAATCATAGAGATAGATAGAGGACTCTTAATGGATATAACCCCTTTTAGTATAGACCTTGCAATTGAGGCCTTCCACCATTTTAAAGGAGTGATCTGGGTGGGGATTCCTATGGGTTAATGATTATAGTTTAGTACAGTACAGTACAGTCAAGTTGAGTATAGTTCAGTAAGTACAATACAGTAGAGGACAGTACAGTAGAGCACAGTACTGTAGATCACAGTACAGTACATTATATATGTCTATGTTTGTGTAACCGATGTGAAACGGCTAGCTAGTTAGCGGTACTGCACGCTCCCATTATTAGCTCAGGAAATGTTTTGTGTCATTACATACAGCCAGAGGGAACTATTAGATATTAGAGTGGCGGGAACTCACCAGAAATTCCAGCATTACGACCAGGAATATGACTTCCCTGCAGCAGATCCTTTGTTCACTCTTCCCAGAGCAATTGAACTTATTCCAGAGGCCGAACCAAAACATCGCCGGCTGAGGAGAGGCACTCGAGGCAGCTTGCTGGCTCGATTTAGAAGAGCGCACACCACCCACCGCTTCTGAGTATATTACTTGCTAATGTTCAGTCTTTGGATAACAAAGTTGATGAGCTTAGCGTAAGAATTTCTTTCCAGAGAGACATCGGGGCCTGTAACACAGAAGCATGGCTCTCTCGGGATACTCTTTTGGTAAAGCCAGCAGGATTCTCAGTGTCACGCCCTGACCTTAGAAATCCTTTATTCTCTATTTTGGTTAGGTCAGGGTGTGACTAGGGTGGGCATTCTAGTTTCTTTATTTCTAGGTTGGCTTGGTATGGTTCCCAATCAGAGGCAGCTGTCTATCGTTGACTCTGATTGGGGATCATATTTAGGCAGCCTTTTCCCACCTGTTTGTTGTGGGATCTTGTCTATGTCGGGGCCTGCGAGCACTACATTTGCGGCACGTTCCGTGCTTTATTGTTTTCTGTGTGTTTCACTTCCAAATAAAGAGGATGGAAACATACCACGCTGTATTTTGGTCCGATTCATATTACAGCGATCGTGCACTGCCTGCAACTACAAGGCTCTCCAGAGGGTGGCGAGGTCTGTCCAACACACTACAGGGGGCAAACTACCCAACCTCCAGGACATGTACAGCATCTGATGTCACAGGAAGGAACAAAAAGATCATCAAGGACATCAACCACCCAAGCCACTGCCTGTTCACCCCGCTATCATCCAGAAGGCGAGGTCAGTACAGGTGCATCAAAGCTGGGACCGAGAGACTGAAAAACAGCTTCTCTCAAGGCCTTCAGACTGTTAAACAGCCATCACCAGCACATTAGAGACGGCTGCCTATAGGCATAGAGTAGAAATCACTGGCCACTTTAAGATATGGAACACAAGTCAATTTAATAATGTCTGGCATTACTCATCCCATATGTATATACTGTACTCTATACTATTCTATGGTATCTTAGTCACTTAATAATGTTCACATATCTGGCGTTACTCATCTCATCTGTATATACTGTTTTCTATACTTCTACAGTATTTTAGTCACTTAAAAATGTTTACATGTCTTGCATTACTCATCTCATATGTTCAGTTGAAGTCGGAAGTTTACATACACTTAGGTTGGAGTCCTTATAACTGGTTTTTCAACCACTCCAAAAATGTATTGTTAACAAACTATAGTTTTGGCAAGTTGGTTAGGACATCTACTTTGTGCATGACACGAGTCATTTTCCAACAATTGTTTACAGATAGATTATTTCACTTATAATTCACTGTATCACAATTCCAGTGGGTCAGAAGTTTACATACACTAAGTTGACTGTGCCTTCAGAAGCTTCTGATAGGCTAATTTACATAATTTTGGGTCAATTGGAGGTGTACCTGTGGATGTATTTCAAGGCCTACCTTCAAACAGTGTCTCTTTGCTTGACATCATGGGAAAATCAAAAGAAATCAGCCAAGACCTCAGAAAAACAATTGTAGACCTCCACAAGTCTGGTTCATCCTTGGGAGCAATTTCCAAATGCCTGAAGGTACCACGTTCATCTGTACAAACAATAGTACGCAACTATAAACACAATGGGACCACACAGCCGTCGTACCACTCAAGAAGGAGACGCTTTCTGTCTCCTAGAGATGAACGTACTTTGGTGTGAAAAGTGCAAATCAATCCCAGAACAATAGCAAAGGACTTTATGAAGATGCTGGAGGAAACCGGTACAAAAGTATCTATATATTCCGCAAGGAAGAAGCCACTGCTCCAAAACCCGCCATTAAAAAAAAAAGCCAGACTACGGTTTGAAACTGCACATCGGGACAAAGATCGTACTTTTTTGGAGAAATGTCCTCTGGTCTGATGAAACAAAAATAGAACTGTTTGGCCATAATGGCCATCATTATGTTTGGAGGAAAAAGGGGGAGGCTTGCAAGCCGAAGAACACCATCCCAACAGTGAAGCACAGGGGTGGCAGCATCATGTTGTTGGGGTGCTGTGCTGCAGGAGGGACTGGTGCGCTTCACAAAATAGATGGCATGAGGCAGGAAAATTATGTGGATATATTGAAGCAACATCTCAAGACATCAGTCAGGAAGTTAAAAAGCTTGGTCACAAATGGGTCTTCCAAATGGACAATGACACCAAGCATACTTCCAAAGTTGTGGCAAAATGGCTTAAGGACAAAGTCAAGGTATTGGAGTGGCCATCACAAAGCCCTGACCTCTATCCTATAGAACATTTGTGGGCAGAACTGAAAAAGCCTGTGCGAGCAAGGAGGCCTACAAACCTGACTCAGTTACACCAGCTCTGTCAGGAGGAGTGGGCCAAAAATTCACCCAACTTATTGTGGGAAGCTTGTGGAAGGCTACCCAAAACATTTGACCCAAGTTAAACAATTTAAAGACAATGCTGCCAAATACTAATTGAGTGCATGTAAACTTCTGACCCACTGGGAATGTGATGAAAGAAATAAAAGCTGAAATAAATCACTCCATACTATTATTCGGACATTTCACATTCTTAAAATAAAGTGGTGATCCTAACTGACCTAAGACAGGGAATTTTTACTAGGATTGAATGTCAGGAATTGTGAAACATTTAAACTCAGACAAATAAACTAAGGTGTATGTAAACTTCCGACTTCAACGGTATATACTACTGTATCTTAGTCCATTCTGCTCTGACATCGCTTGTCTATGTATATAGTCTTCATTCATACTTAGATTTGTGTGTATTGGGTATATGTTTTATTTGTTAGATATTACTACACTGTTGGCAGTAGAAGCACAACTATTTCACTACACCCGCAGTAACATCTTCTAATCCTGTGTATGTGACCAATAAAATTGGATTTGATTTGACATGGTAGTACTCTTGTAGATCAGTTGGTAGTTCATGGCACTTGCAACTTTAAAATGAAGATGGCACAGGCAGCGCCATCGAGGCTGTCACAGACACCATAATGGCATAGATACAAAGGTGAGACCTCTGTAAATGTATATGGTGTCAATTGTTTAGGTTGACCAATTCGGTTTGGATAATAGCTAGTATATGGCTGGATAGTTTTCATTTGGACAGATGTACATCACAGCAAACATATATATTTTAGTCCCAAAACAATACTTTACGTATTTCATGAAATATTAGATGTTCGGTAGTGACACTTCTTAAAAATACATGAAGCTTTACCAACTTGCTCACTTATTTTCTCCAAAATTATTGCAGACAGACTACTTGCCATGTGGCCATACTGGAGAGGGGTGCAATCCCATCACCTGGTGATATTTGTAGGGGTGTGGCTTAAAGCACATTTCATTCTACAGTCAGCTAAAGTCTGTTTCGGTAGTGACATCAAAAGTTGGGACAGCATTTTTCAGAGAAAGATGTTTAAAAATAAATGAAACACTAATAAGATTTGTATCTTTCAATGTGGTAATAGAACGCCTCAATGTGTTATATTGAAATAATAGTGTTAAAACAAGTCATGGTTTCAGATGTGTATTTATTTTCAAACATGAAGTTTAAGAGTCGCTGTGGGCCAGCCACTTCGGAATTGAAATAGGTGTATAAACAATGGCTTTGTACTATATTCATTTAACAATGTTTGTTTTCATCATGATATGTTCTAATTAATTCCAAGGCAATAACAGTCTACATTTGGACACTTTTTAAAAATGTTTTTTTTTGGGGTAAGTGGGACAGCAATTACACCACTTCTGTAGAATCACCCATATACATGAATATATTTACAATAAGTGTCACGGCCAAGTCAGTTGCCTGGCCCTGGCTGGTATGTATAGATTACGATAAAGGGACCAGAGATTAGGTCAAAATCAGTAACCACAGCAAGGAATTTCTAAAGGGTAGGGTAACTTTGTGACACACCAACTGCAACATCACACATTCACCCAAACCACTGTATTCGGTGCATTTTAAGTCAATTTTATTACACTGCATTAGGCTTAAGTAGACTTACATTTTACTTCATTACATTATTATTTTCGTATGTTTTTTTTTATGGTCAACTTAACTGTGTGTGTGTCAAAAGAGGCCCCCAGTAGACCACATGACGCATATCAGAAGATGTTGGGTCTTCTGCGCAACTTGCCCACCCTTAAGTGGTTATCTCTCCTCAGCATTCAGAAGGAAAACAACCCGAAGCAAGGAGTAGGCCTACCGCAAACGAGCGCCGCAAATGACCATTTATTTTATCTAATTTAGACAATTGTTGTAAATACTGCCAGAAAAAAATGCAAGCAAATCACGTTGACGGGTTATACTGGTGCAAAAAAATGGTTGACTAACACCTTTACGCAGACCTGTGCCGTGCGCCCGTCCAGACATTCAACTTCTACGCATAGCACCAGCGCAACGGGTTACAATATGCTCACAGACCACGAAAAGGAGCTGATCGCAAAAATTTGGGACAAAATGATTCCCGTAGCTTCCGAAATCGGAGCTGAATGTCTTCTAAGGTAGGCCTAAGTTAATTGTAAATAACATACAAGCAACACACAAATCTGAACATAACTTCCTTTCTGATAAGATGGCACTTTCGATATGGTAGGCTAAACGGTGTTAAAACGAAGACATTTCGTTGGCAAAAACTGTCGTTGCTTCTGCTATTGGAAAATGTATTTATGAAAGGTGTCATGTATTTGAATGACAACTAAACGTATGTTTTTTTTGTTACATTTTTGTTTATTATATGGTTCGCCTGTTACAATTTTGCAATTAAATTGGGTTCATGGTCTATTTACCCAAAGTTGGTGGGAATGGAGGCAACAGACCTGTTGTCAGTCACAAATATAATGCCCACTTGCAGACCTATACTTTATCACTGTATCACAGGATGATGACGACTTTTCCCGGGACGAAAACATACTTCGCCCACCTGGACATCAGACCCCGGTCCCCACACCTGCGTTCCCATGGGAAGAAGATAGTTCTCGCGATAGCTGAGTGTTCCAAAGACATCAGCTCGATGATGGTCACCCTGGCACCGCTCCAAACACTGCATGCCTACAAACTGAGAATAGACCCCTGCAACTTCAAGGTGCCTTCCCTATTTTACTTGATTAACTTTTCCATCAGATATTAGCCCAAGAACATCCCTATCCCTACTTATATCATCTGCTGGAACACACTCATTGTGTCCTAATAATCTTTACTCCTTGAATTGTGCACTCACTCACAACTCCCCACAAATTGGTGTTGGCATAGACTGGGAGTTTCCACCATATTTCTTATACCAATAATTTCATTTCAAGTCTATGAAGGAAATTTAACAAGTGCACTTGTGGTTTATTTAATGATTTTTTTCCCTTTGTTTATTTCCCCTCACAGCTTCTTTGTCACTGTATCCTCGTGACTTTGGCCGCTCACATGGGTGATGAGTTCGATCCTGTCGCGCACGCAGCCATGGACAAGTACCTCTCGGCCTTCGCAGCCGTCCTTGCAGAGAAATACAGATAAGGAGCATAGCCCCATCATATAAACCAAATGTTGCTGTTCCATTAACTTAGAGTATTTTATTTGTGTGTTCTTTTGTAATAAAACATGACAAACACCTGAGTGCTTGTGTTGTTAACTCTATGTAATAAGGAGAAAATTGTACTTGTTCAGCTGTATTAAGTTCTGTCAGTTAGTTGTGACAGAGTTCCCTTTGGGTATAGAAATGTGCAAACTAAACCATCTGCTGAGGACCATACATCCCAAGCAGTGGCGACCCGTCATATCTTTTTGGGGGGGGGGCTTGCCTGTTTTGCATGTTATTTTGGCATTAATACGTGTCACATATCAGTTAGCAAACAATGTAAAAAAATATATATATATTTAATAAAGCCGCATACAAACATGGTCTTGAGTAAGGCAGCTCCAAAATGCAGGTGTTTCAGCCTAACTCAGTGCTTTCTGTGATGGCGTTACGAGGACTGGAACAGGGGAACCCAAGAGCAGACTCAGACGAGGAGACTGGGATGAAGTAACCAAGGTATTTATTGAAACACGGGGAAGATGAAGTGCAGGTCAGGGGAAGCTCGGGTGGGTTGCTGGAAACTAGGTGCTGAGGCTGGAGTGAGAGGGGTTGAGACAGGGTAAGTAGGTCTGGAAGGGAATCCAAGGGAGTAGTAGAGTGGGGAATCCAGGACAGAGTAGCAGGATGACGAGATGTGGGACTGGAGACAGGGTCCAGAGTCAGTGGCAGAACTGTACCAGTGAGGAAAATAGAGTCAGGCAAGGAAAATAGGCACAACAGGACAACAAGATCTGAATAGTAACAAAACGGCCAGAAACGTAGACTGACTGGGCAGAGATTACGATCTGGCAGCGTGGAAGGGCTGAGAATTTGTAGAGGTCTTGATTATGGAACAGGTTGCAGCTGGTATGAATCCGCTCTGACTCTGCCCACATAATCACACACAGAGGAACAGAGTGCTGGGGAAGTGGTGGCAGGTCAAGGAGTCACAGGATGAGCAGTAGAGGGAGCAGGAGCAGATATGACAGGAGAGGGGAATGAGGTGAGTCATTTTGGAAAACCTGTCAATAATGGTGAGGATGACAGAGTTACCCTTAGATGGGGGAAGGCCAGTGACTAAGTACAGAGCTATGTATGACCAGGGGCAACTGGGTAAGGGAAGAGTGCAGAGCAAACCGGAAGTGGGTTTAGTGGAGGTTTTGTTCTGGGCACAAATCGAACAGGCTGAGACAAACTCCCAGACATTTCTCACCATGGTGGGCCACCAAAAGCGCTGACGCAGGAAGCCAAGGGTCCGGTTCATACCAGGGTGACACGTGAGGTGGGTAGAATGGCCCCACTGAAGAACATCAGAGTGAACACAATCTGGAACATACAGAGCATTACTAGGACCATTAACCGAGGTCAGGCTGGTTCTGCTGAGCCTGGCAGATACGGGACTCGATCTCCCAGGTGACGGTGGCAACGATGCAGGTGGATGGCACAATGGCTTCTGGCTCGGTACCCGTGTTGTCGGTGGTGAACTGGCAAGAGAGGGCATCAGCCTTGGTATTCTTCGAACCGGGGCGATAAGTGAGTGAAATTGAATCTACCAAAGAACAAGGCCCACCTGGATTGCCGGGAGTTCAGATGTTTGGCGGTCTGGATGTAGGACAGGTTTTTATGGTCAGTCCACACGATGAAGGGGAGTACAGAGCCCTCCAGCCAGTGACGCCATTCCTCCAGAGCCAGCGTAACTGCCAGGAGTTCCCGGTTTCCGATGTCAAAATTCCTCTCTGCAGGTGAGAGCTTATGGGAAAAGAATGCACATGGGTGGACGTGCTGATCAGAGGGGGAACGTTGAGACAGAACAGCACCTACCCCGGTGTCAGAGGCGTCCACCTCTACAATGAACTGGAGTTCTAGGTCGGGCTGAGTAAGGACCGAAGCAGAGGTGAAGCGACGCTTGAGTTCCAGGAATGCTGCCTCTGCCTCAGGAGTCCAGTGGAACGGAGTGGAGGTGGAGGTGAGAGTGGTGAGAGGTGCTGCCAGATTGCTGTAGTTGCAGATTAAACATCTGTAAAAATGTGCAAACCCCAGGAAATACTGTTCTGCTTCAAGTTGGAGGGCGCAGTAGACCTGCAGCCAGAGAATCCTGGATGTACATCTCCATAGCCTCTTGCTCAGGACGAGAGAGGTTAAACAACCGGCTACTGGGGAGAGGAGCTCCAGGCTGGAGGTCAATGGCGCAGTCGTACGGCCGATGAGAAAGCAGCAACAGGACGTGGTGCATTCTGAACACAGGAGCTAGATCGTGATCCTCAAGAGGAACTGATGACAGTTCCGGAGGTTCTGGAATGAACTGGGGCACAGACAAGGCAGGGGGAAGGGTAGAATGTAAACAATTAGAGAGACAAAATTAACTCCAAGTGGTTACCTTTCCGGCAGTCCAGTCAATCTGTGGGTTGTGTAGCTTTAACCATGGATGGCCAAGAACCAGGGGAGAGTAAGGATTATTATAGTCGATTATGTGGAAACCAATCTTTTCCTGGTAATTTCCAGAGAGACACAGGATGACAGGGACGGTTCTCTCACAGACACGGGCGAGGAGCTGTCCATTGAGAGCGTTGGCATCGAGGGGTGAATCGAGTGGGACAGTGTCCAGAATCAACTGGGTAACGACACCTCGGTCCAGGAAGCTCTCGTCGGCGCCCGAATCGTTGAGAGCAGACAGAGGAAAAGCCTGGCTCTGCCACACAAGGTTGCCTTCAAGCAGGGACCTTGGGGAAGATGGGCAGGCGATTTGGTTCAACAGTATATCCCCCACTACTGCCGAGCCCCCTCTTTTGCTGGACGCAGGGAACAAGTGGAGACAAAGTGACCAACCTGGCCACAGTATAGGCAGCTCCTAGCGGCGATTTGATATTGCCTCTCCACTGGAGAGAGACGGGCCCGGACGAGCTGCATGGGTTCAGGATCTGGACGAGCCTGGGA
The DNA here is from genome assembly GCF_018296145.1 of Oncorhynchus tshawytscha. Lineage (NCBI taxonomy): Eukaryota > Metazoa > Chordata > Actinopteri > Salmoniformes > Salmonidae > Oncorhynchus > Oncorhynchus tshawytscha. The sequence continues at coordinate 22,230,269 of NC_056453.1, forward strand.
ATGGGATGCAGTAGGAGGAGAAGGAGGACAAGGCACTGAAGCAGATGTTATGGGACATGCAACCCTACCTACCCTCTCCCTCCAACGCTCACAGAGATGGTTGTCGATGTGGATAGTGAGAGAGATGAGTTCATCAAGTCCATCAGGCTCATCCCTGGACACTAACTCGTCCTTGAGGGACTCAGTAAGCGTGTTCCGGAACACTCCCTGAAGGGCCTCCTCGTTCCAGCCGGTCACAGAGGCGAAGGTGCGGAACTCACATGCCATCTCAGCAACACTATGGGGGCCTTGACGGAGGGACAGGAGTCGTATAGCGGCATCCTTACCACAGACTGGGTGGTCAAAGACTTTCTTAATCTCCTCCGTGAATCTGGAGTAGGAGAAGCAGATGGGGGACTGTCTCTCCCACACCACGTGGCCCAGGAAAGCGCTGCTCCATGGAGGCAGCCAATCAGAAAGGAAAACTTGGCCCATTCGCTAGCATAAGAGTAGGGCTGTTGCTGAAATACTAGTGAACATTGTACCAAAAAGGCTCTGCAAGCTCCGAGTTTGCCATCGTAACGCTCGGGAGTCAGAACAAACGGTCCCGAGTGTAGGAGAACTGGTTGGAGCTCTGGGCGATGGGTCAGCCCTGTAGGTCAGACAGGCTCTGTTAAAACTCCTTGATGTACTCCAGAAGGGTCTTCAAGGCTTGGTCATGTTGCTTGAGTGGGGTACCTTTAGCCCGACGAGTGTTTGGTGGAGAGTAGCAGAGTCTGCTGGGTTCATCTCTTTGGCCAGATTGTACTGTTACGCGGAGTGGAACAGGGGAACCCAAGAGCAGACTGAGACGAGGAGACTGGGATGAAGTAACCACTCTCACCTCCAGGGACCCGAGTCAGAGTGGGCAGAACTGTAGTGGAGAGGAAAACAGCGTCAGGCAAGGCACAACGGGATAACAGGATCTGAATAGTAACAAATGGCTAGAAACGTAGACTGACTGAGCAGAGATTATGATCTGGCAGCGTGGAAGTGGCAGGGCTCAGTATTTGTAGAGTTCTTGATTATGGAACAGGTTGCAGCTTTTGGGGATCTGTTCTGACTCCAGCACACCTGTCTCTGCCCACACAATCACACACACACTGAGAGAAAGGGAGAGAGTACTGGGGGAGTGGTGGCAGGTCAAGGAGACACAGGATGAGCAGTAGAGGGCATTGCAGGAGCAGATGTGACAGGTGGGGCAAGCCAGCAGAAAATACGGAGCGTTGCGCTGTGATTGGCTCAGTTTTCTGTCACTCATGGGAACACTACATCACCACCAAGTCTAAGGGTAGAGCTCGACAATTCAAGCCCCTCGGGTGCTGCCATAGAGTTACATTAGAAGTGCACATCCAAGAAGGCTCAAGGTCATTGGCCACAGATAAAATGACGTGAAATCACCTTATATACAGTAGCTTTGATTGGACTGATCATGTCAACATCATACTTTCAAAATCTTAGCTAGCAGTCATCATCATGAATCAAGTCGACAATCTACTGACAAATCATTTTTAATCCTTGTCATATTAAGAGAAATAATGAAGAGAAATTAAAGATAAAACGTAGCGGTACTCATCAGCCATTCAACATAAACATTACACAACAAGTTGGAAATTGCAAGTTCACCAATGAGAGATTTGGAAGGAATCAGTGGCTAACTGCAAGCATTGCAATGCAACCATTAGCCTGATATTCAGTGGCTGTGTGGTCCCAAGTCTAAGATTAAGGGTCTCTTTTCCTAGTTTAAAATGATAAACATGAAGCATGATTTGTGCTGCACTCAAAACAACTGTTATCTTGGAACTACAAAATCTGACTTTAGTAAGTTCAAAATAACTGGGAACTTGGGGAAAACGAGGTATGACTGGGAAAATACGTTTGAACTTTCATCCAACTCGGAAATGTAAATCGGGAACTCGGGCCTCTTTCTAGAGCTATGACCTGAAGATCACTGACGTCATCGTGATTGAATCTTCTTTTTTTCCCCCAGTTGTCTTGAAAGCACCATAAATCCAGAGAATGTCAGACTTTGATGACAAAATTTGATGACCTTGCCTCCACAATCACCTGACCTCAACCCAATTGAGATGGTTTGGGACAAGTTGGACCGCAGAGTGAAGGAAAAGTAGCAAACAAGTGCTCAGCATATGTGGGAACTCCTTCAAGACTGTTGGAAAAGCCTTCCAAGTGAAGCTGGTTGAGAGAATGCCAAGAGTGTGCAAAGCTGTCATCTAGACAAAGGGTGGCTACTTTGAAGAATCTCAAATATAAAATATAGTTTGATTTGTTTAAAACATTTTTGGTTACTACATGATTCCATATGTGTTATTTCATAGTTTTGACGTCTTCATTATTATTCTACAATGTAGAAAATAGTACAAATAAAGAAAAACCCTTGAATGAGTAGGTGTGTCCAAACTTTTGGCTGGTACTGTATACTGTAGCTAAGAAAGTAATACAAATTGTATGTTGTAGTAAACTGTTGGTAGCCCATTTGCCTCACCCTAATAATTTGGTCTATTTTCACCTCTTAATTTTGCCTAGTGTTCTGACTTGGTGGTGCTGTAGCCTATAACCTGATTTTGAGAAATATAATCATTGAATATTGTAAGAGCTTTCCTTGTCTGCTCATATGCCCCCTTTATTTATCCTATGGTTCTGACTTGGTGTACAGGGAGAACACTGTAAGAACGGCCTATGTTCTGAATTCTGTCATTGTACATTTTAAAAGTGCTGAACACGTAGTTATATTGACTACTTCCGTCCTAGGTTGCTCATTAATGTCTAAATCGAAATTAAGGATTGCCTCTTATCTGTTGTCTTCACCTTATGCAATAGTTTGTGCATCTCAATTGTCAGTAGAAACCACATTTGTTTAAGCAAGTCAGTAAATGAATCTGAATTAACTGTTTCGCTGCCAGACAAGGCTCCGTTAGCCAGGTGTAGCAGTGGTATAGTGCAATTAGTGTATTGTTTAGTGTTGTGTTGTGTCGTGTCGTGGCTTTGCTGGAATGCGTCCCAATTTTTTTTTACATGCTAAAATCGGCACTGATCCCAAGTGTATATAATTTGTTGAAATCACAAGCATAATGTGTGTTAAAAATACATGTTATTATTGACATGATTATTATGATCATTATTGACATGATTGTGGCACATGGACACTCAATGTCCTTGTGCTAAATTAAAGGAGATATTTCCACGTGGACTATCATTGCGTAAAGTAATATTTTGATGTTCTTGTAGGTATACAGTTTCGCTTAATATATTGGCACCCTTGCACTTTACAATGGACTGCAATGGAACAGAACGTTCTGGTGGAATGGCTTTTTTTTGTAGGCAGCTGCAACTTACTACAGTTGAGATAAATTACAGCACACATCAAACGAGAATCACCTGACTCCAACCAAATTAATTAGAATTCTGAATAATTTAGTACAGGCCATTTTATTTACTTAAAGTTAAAAATGTTAAAAGTTCAGTTTTTTTCAATGTCATCTTATTGTAGAAGAAACGGTGAATCGTGCAAGGATGCCAATATATTACAGCGCAAATGAGGCGCATAGGGCTTATGTGAGGCCATCACGTATGTACATCTAAATAATAAATAACCTTGCTATCATTTGTGTCTCCGTTTGGCAAATGTTGTATTCATCACTGGTTAAAATTGTGACTATTGCCACATTTAATAAATGTAATTAAAATTACACGCACGAATGTCAATCATGGCACGAATGACGTTCGAGGTTTTTCCTTTTTGAGCTTCATTTGGAGTCAAAAATGGGAGTGTCTTGCTGTGGGAGATAACACAGATGTTTGCTGCAAATAACAAGTCAGAGGATGGGGAAACTTGGTCCCAATGTGAGGATTGTAACTAAACGTTTATTTGTAACTCTTTTAATTAGGCCTAATGAAATCTCAAACGATGGCATCACGTTGCCCTTGTTATTTCAACTATGGAAGTACACTATCAGGAGGGTGGGTTACAATGAAAACAATGCCATGCCAATGCCATAGCCTACATACTTATTGTGCAATCATAACTAAGGGAGATCTTGACTTATTAATGATTATCAGTGAGAACTCATTCAAATGCAATCAAAATGATTCACAACCACAAAATGATGGCGAAAGTAATGTAGGCCTATATTATTAAATAGGTCAGCCATATGGATTGTGTTGCATACTGTACCTTCAGAAAGTATTCATACCCCTTGACTTATTCCACATTTTGTTGTGTTACAGCCTAAATTCAAAATCTATTAAAATTTATTACACAAAATACCCCATAATGACAAAGTGAAAACCTGTTTTTAGAATTTTTAGCTCATTTATAAAAATGAAAAACAGAAATATATAATTGACATAAGCATTCACACCCGAGTCAATACTTTGTAGAAACTCATTTGGCGAAGATTACAGCTGTGAGTCTTTTGGGGTAAGTCTCTAAGAGCTTTGCATACCTGGATTGTACAATAACTGCACATTATTATTTTTTAAATTATTCAAAATCTTTCAAGTTGATTGTTGATCATTACTAGACAGCCATTTCAAATTCTTGACATAGATTTTCAAGCCGATTTAAGTCAAAACTGTATGTCGGCCACTCAGGAACATTCAACGTCGTCTTGGTAAGCAATTCCAGTCTAGATTTGGTATTGTGTTTTAGGTTATTGTCCTGTTGAAAGTTGAATTAATCTCTGTATTCAGTTTATTTCTATCCAAGAAAACTCCCTAGACAAGCATATCCATAAGGCAATGCAGCCACCACCATCCTGAAAATATGAAGAGAGTTACTGAGTGATGCGTGTTAGATTTGCCCTAAACATAATGCTGTGTATGCAGGACAACAATTTAATTTCAAGTTTGCAGTTTTACTGAAATGTCTTGTTGCAGACAGGATGCATGTTTTTGACTATTTTTATTCTGTACCGGCTTCCTTCTTTTCACTCTGTCATTTAGGTTAATATTGGAGTCAATACAATGTTGTTGATCCATCCTCAGTTTTTTCCTATCCACAGCCATTTTAAACTATGTAACTGCCTCAAAATCACCATTGACCTCAAGGTGAAATCCCTGAGCAGTTTCCTTCCTCTCTGGCAACTGAGTTAGGAAGGACACCTGTATCTTTGTAGTGACTGGGTGTATTGATACACCATTCAAAGTGTAATTAATAACTTCACCATGCTCCAAAGCATATTCAGGATCTGCTTTTTTAATTTGTACCCATATACAGTAGGTGCCCTTCGTTGGGAGACATTGGAAAACCTCCCTGGTCTATGTGATTGAATATGTGAAAATTCACTACTCAATTGAGGGACACTACAGATAATTGTATGTGTGGGGTACAGATATGGGGTAGTCATTTAAAAATCATGTTAACCACTATTATTAAACACGGAATGAGTCCGAGCAACTTATTATGTCACTTCTTAAGCACATTTTTAATCCTGAACTTATTTATTGTTGCCATAACAAAGGGGTTGAATACTTATTGACTCAATACATTTTAGCTTTTCTTTTTTACATTTTTTTTTTTTTTTTAAAGTTCTACAAACAAGATTCCACTTTGACATTATGCGGTAGTGTGGGGAGATCAGTGACACAACATCTCAATGTAATCCATTTTAATTCAGGCTGTAACGCAACAACAAAAAAGCTAATTAAAGCAAAAGGGTGTGCATAATTTCTGAAGGCACTGTATGTATCGGCTATAACCTGAGAGTTACCCTCAGAATCTATATTTGGTTTCCTGAAATGTTTTTTGCTGTTTCACGGAAATCCACCTTAAGGAGGACCTATTCGACAACGTTCAACTATGTATTATCTTAAGCAAGATGGGTTATCTCCAACCAATCATATTACATTTTTCGTTTTGGGGGCGGAGTGCACAAATACCATAAAACTAAAGATATTTCCGATTTTTTTTTCATGATTCCTATTCCCTATTCTCACTAGAACCTAAGCTAAATCATCACGAGCAACATGGTTGAGTGGACAGATGAAGAGCGCGCGGCCATCTCCAACATCTTCTCCAAACTAGACTATGACGAAATTGGCCAAAAGTCCCTGTCAAGGTAAGACAATAAACTTTGGTTTACTTTAACTTTGATTGTTAGTCCCCCTAATTGTCATCTTCTTCGTCATTTTCTGTTGTTGTTCAGCCTCACACTGTTCTCTCCGCTCCCCTCAGGTGTCTGATCGTGTACCCCTGGACCCAGAGGTATTTCGGGGGCTTCGGCAACCTGTACAACGCAGAGGCCATCATGAACAACCCTCTGATTGCTAAGCACGGCACCACGGTGCTGCACGGTCTGGACAGAGCTCTGAAGAACATGGACGACATCAAGAACACATACGCCGAGCTGAGCGTTCTGCACTCCGAGAAACTGCACGTGGATCCCGACAACTTTAAGGTAAGATAGGCGACAAAATAACATTGAAGTCCACTCGATCAAGCTACCCAAAAATACATTCTAAACATATCACTTCTGCTGTGGTTTGTTCTCTTTCACAGCTGTTGTCTGACTGTCTGACCATCGTCATCGCTGGGAAGATGGGCAACGCATTCACCCCCGAATATCAGGCATCCTTCCAGAAGTTCTTGTCAGTGGTGGTGTCTGCTCTGGGCAGGCAGTACCACTAGAGTCAGTCTCCATATAGCTGGCCGAGGAGACAGCCTGTGTGCTCATGTGTTTCACTCTTCAATGAATAAATAAAATAAGCATATAAGCATCTGTTTGTTGATCATGTGTGTTTATTTTACGCGTGCGTAATTATATCCATACAAGCCTAGACAAATTGCACTTTAAGGATAGCTAATATAATAACACATTTAAAGGTTTCAATGGTTATTTCATATATAGATGTTAGATCTACACATTATAAAAATGTGAATTCAATAATACATTAGACAACATGAACAAGTTAGTGAATGGATGCATATCGCCTACAAGCCTACAGAGTTGGCCAGGCTGAATTGTATTGTTGCTGGCTGTAAAATACGTGGCAAACATTAACATGATTATTTATGCATAAAACATACAAAAACAAAACTGCGAAGGGATACACCTCTGTGTCTTGACTGAGAAGTAAAAGAAGGCTATAAACGCACATCACTGCTTCATGGATGGAATGCGCAACTTCAACGATTATTTTTTGTTTACTGTCAAAACAAATAAATTATTGTCGTTTAAGTTTTAACAGTTAATATTCATTTGTCAAAAGTATTTACTATGAATTTACTTTACTGTAGCTGTTGTCATATTGTTATCCGTCATGAAAAACAGTATAATTCTAGAAACGTTTAATCCCTTGTTCAGGTTGTTTTTCGTTTTGTTTGATATTGACCTCCAATTGTAGGCTACATTTAGGAAAAGCTAGTTTGTTTGGTGCAGGAAACGACCCCATATACATTTTTTTCTTAAAGTTTTGCATATTGGCAAAAGTTTTTTATTCACTACTGTATATACGGGGATGAGTTTCAAGATTCCTACACCAGATCCATACATGATCTTGCGGCCTGGTTTGCCTAATATAAGGAATTTAAAATAGTTTATACTTTTACTTTTGATACTTAAGTACATTTCAGCAATTCTATTTAATTTTGATATTTAAGTATATCTAAAAAAACAAATACTTTTAGACTTTTACTCAAGTAGTATTTTACTAGGTGACTTCCACTTTTACATAAGTCATTTTCTATTAAGGTATCTTTCCTTTTACTCAAGTATGACAATTGAGTACTTTTTCCACCACTGCCCACAGCGACCTGTTCCATGCAGGCCCCTGCAGCAGCTGGTCGGGCCTGTCCAGCTGTGACCTATGTGAGCTTTTAGAAGATAAGAATGGCAACACCTAGTGTTCTCTATAAACACATACAGTAGGCCCGGAGATGATCTGAGAAAGTCTATTAGTGAAAGGCGAATATATGCGTTTATTAGTCTATTAGTGAAAGGCGAATATATGCATTTCATAAAGCATCCCAATAAAATGTATAACCATATGTCTCTCCACTGTGGCTATACTGTTCCCAAGTAGAGTATTCCTCATCATCACATAGGCAGGTGTAGAAGGCAGCTGACACATACATACATACATACATACATACATACATACATACATACATACATACATACATACATACATACATACATACATACATACATACATACATACATACATACATACATACATACATACATACATACATACATACATACATACATACATACATACATACATACATACATACATACATACATACATACATACATACATACATACATACATACATACATACATACCACATACCATTCCCTCAGTATCACGATATCAAGCACTTCATTCCAGAAATCGTTATATTTGTTGAGAACCTATCGAATGTTGGTCTTCATTCTGTTTTTTCCCCCATCTGTTAATATCAAGTCACCACTCCTCTGTTAGCAACTCAATCAATTATAAAACGGTCACTTTCTATCTTCTTAATTGTGCACCATTTTAAGAAAGTAGAAATTGGTGCAAATGATCATCTATTTTCAGAAGAACAGATCAATTGTCATACTTAAGTTATTGTCAAATAGCAAGCAGCAGTAAGTCTTCATTATCGTTTTATTGTGCAAGATATATTATTGCATTATAACAGATCATATGTGTTTCATAGTAAGATAACAAAGTCCTTATTCTATAAAAGAAGGCTACATTTTTGGAGAAATGTTTCTAGGCTATATTTATCCCAAATAGATAGGGCGGCAACGCATAGCAATAAACTTGGTTACTCATATACGCTTATGTCAAACGCATAGGGATTTTCTGCGTTACCATGTAAAGCCCAAAGCGATAAGGCAAGACAACACCCTAAATTTACAGAACTGATGCTCCATCTCACTCCATCATTTTACTCAATTATCTCATCATAGCCGATAGAAAACGAGTAGAGGTGGGGTTTGGTGACATGTGTGTCTTGGGCCATAAAATAGGTTTCGGGATCCGTCTAACTCCAGACCCTTCTAAAGCTTCATTCATCCTCTGAATATCTTGTGTGGTACAGCAGAACCTCTTGCTAAAATGAGCCTGTCAGCGAAGGAAAAAGTAATCGTCAAGGACTTCTTTGCGAAAGTCTCCAGCAGGTCGGACGAGATCGGCGCCGAGGCTCTCGCCAGGTAAAGATGGAGATACTTTATCATCAGTTAGGCTACAACGGGGAGGAGTCTATCTAAACTCGTTCGATTTGTGGAAATTGTATTAGACATTATTATATTAAACAACTCTAATAGAATATGATCTAACAGGCCTATATGAATGTTTAATAATACAAACAAGTTCCTGAAACTGACTGCATAATTGATCATTCAATGCATCCTCAGAAACAAAATGGTATTGATATGCTCGACAGAACAATTACCACTTACCCTAACCAATCATTTCTATCCTTCCTCCATGCAGGTTGATCGTGGTGTACCCCCAGACCAAGTCTTACTTCGCCCACTGGAAGGACCTGAGCCCCAACGGCGCTCCGGCTAAGAAGCAAGGCAGTACCGTCATGGGTGGCTTGTACGAGGCCGTGAGCAAGATCGATGACCTGGCCGGTGGTCTTCTGACCCTGAGCGAGCTGCACGCCTTCGTTCTTAAGAGTTGACCCCGTCAACTTCAAGGTAATTTTCACGAACTATAGCCAATGTAACCATATGCTCTATAGACGTATGGGTCATGTATTAGCCTACCTATAACGTTTGCAGAAGGTGTCATTGCACTTTTCTAAGTAAAATCAAACTGACTCCTTGCTCTGTTTGTCCCTCGTCAGATTCTGTCCCACTGCATCATGGTGGTCTTGTCCATGCTGTTCCCCGAGGAGTTCACCCCTCAGATCCATGTTGCCGTGGACAAGTTCCTCGCTCTGGTGGCCCTGGCTCTGGCCGAGAAGTACCGCTAAAGGACCAATCAGCACCAACACACACCAACACGCCAGCACTCACCTGCTGTGGTCCTCAGTGTGGAAATAATTCTCTTCTTCTTTGAGAAATAAAAAGTTACATCGAAATGTAGTAATTCTATCCTTATTATGTTTACTTTTGAATAATCTTATAATTAGGTTGGTAAAAAAAAACATATATTCAAAACACATGTTACACTGCACATAATGTAACCAATGACTTGTCACATGATTATTCAAAGCACCTTCAACCATTTATAACATCTTAAAACAGAAAATGTAATGGAATATGTTACAATTCCCCTATTGACACTCAATTGAAATACAAAAGGGGTATTTTTGAAGTTTCCCTGCATTGTATAGCTTCTGCTTCTCTGCTGAACTTAAGTGGGCCATACCTGACAAAATTAACACAGTAGCATTTGGTTATGATACTGTAATAAAACTCAATGCTTTTTTGTGTTGCTAGCATATTTGTAGGAACTGTGATAATAACTTACGTAGACAAAAAGTGCAATGGTGTTAGTGACAATCACTGGTTTTACCAGCAGCAGCAGTAACAAAAGTGAGGAGCAGTAGCACCAGTGATAGCACCAGTGATAGCACCAGTGATAGCACCAGTGATAGCACCAGTGATAGCACCAGTGATAGCACCAGTGATAGCACCAGTGATAGCACCAGTGATAGCACCAGTGATAGCACCAGTGATAGCACCAGTGATAGCACCAGTGATAGCACCAGTGATAGCACCAGTGATAGCACCAGTGATAGCACCAGTGAGACATTTGAATGTCATGACTTGACTTTAACATTAATCTGAAGACTTTTATGCATCTGATAAACTAACTATGTTTAATTGTTACCCAATTAAATTAATCATGTAACAATTAAATCATTAGGAACTATAACAGTCTTCAGATTAGTGTTCAAGTCAAGTCACAACATAATGGCGCCCAAGGGAGAGATTGTCTCCAGTGTTGTATACCTGACAGGGGTCAGAGTGTGTAGGGTGAATTATTCATTTCCAGAGCTAGGACAAAAGGCCGGCCGATTAAGGAAATTTGAAAGCATATATTAGATTGTCCCAAGAAAGTATTATCTCGCTGTCTCTCGTGCGTAAGGAGCATGAGTAGACACGACAAGTATTTCTTTATGTGTTCCGGTAACATTGCAAGCAAGAAACACCGATTGGGTTGAACGTGAGACGTCATTAGTAAACCCCCATTCCAGAATTGAAGGGGACCTTTTTGTGCTTGAACTGAACATTCTTGCACAAGGATGGCTAGCTTGTATTAGAAGGTAAGCTAACAAACAGAGAGAAGCCATTTTATTTGTTTACAGTTTAAATTCCACAATTTGGGGCGACCGAAGTCCCACCTTGGCTGGAATCCCGTGTGATTTCCATTTTCAGGGTCAGCGACCCCTTGTGGTGAAGAATCTGCAACAATTGTTAAAAAAATGTAAAAATCCAATGTGAGGGCAAAACGTCTTCTCACATCCATAACAACTGGTTACACTTTATAATATCGCAACTAATTGGATATCGTTGTCTCATTCGATTTAACAAGGAAGTAACATTGCCAAACTAACATTTTTACCAGGTTAATCATTCGGCTAAGTACCAATTAACTTGTTCCAACCTATGAAACATTTTATACTTGTCAATCTTAACCTAGATACAGCGACACTTTCAGGTTAATTAAAGTTTAATTCCCAGATAGCCTATACATGTGTGATTAATCATTAACATTGCTAAATCTTGGCTACCTGGGGTGGCAGGTAGCCTAGTGGTTAGAGAGTTGCACTAAAAACTGAAAGGTTGCAAAATCAAATCCCTGAGCTGACAAGGTAAAAATCTGTTTTTCTGCCACTGAACAGTTAACCCACTGTTCCTAGGCTGTCATTGAAAATAGGAATTTGTTATTAACTAACTTGCCTAGTTAAAAAAATGTAAAAAATCTATAACATTCGCTTTTACAAGTTCATTGAAGTCCAACTTCCACATTACTGATACAGTATTGATGATTCACTAGCGTCTATAAACTGATTCAAATTGTTTTTGCAGGTTCCAACGAGTCAAAACCCAAACTTTACATAATAATAATAATGAGCAAGCTATCAGAGGGTGTGCCCCCCATTCCCCCGTTAATAAGTGAACCCTCACCCATGGAAAGATTGATCGCTGACCTCAGTAGCGATGAAAACCCAAACTATGCCGAAGGGCTGAGAACGTTAGATCACAAAGCCATAAGCGAAAAAAAAACTGCAAGCCAAACAACACTGTGATGTTCTTAGCAGACATAGAGGACGCCTTGGATGGCTACCCGAACACTACGGGTACTGACAGGCTTTATCTGTTGAAGCGAACGTGGAATACACACATGACAAGGTTAATCCGTCTACAACAGCAAAACGTGCAAAACGACTATGCGAAACTTGCCACGGCTTTGAAAATAGAATTCAGTGGTTCTGCGATTCGCAAACACGACAGCTCGCTGGCTAACACCGTCAAACAAGCAAGGAATGAACACCCTCAAGCACACTCTCATAGGCTTCGTTTAGCTTCCTTTGGCCTACTCACTGAAACAGGAATGGAAGAGCTATTACCATTCAAACAAATGTTTCTGTCGAACATGTATTCCAATTTCATTAACTACTTTGGGTCCTACAGCCCAAGTTGGTTTGCCAATCTCAGAACTCAGAGAGCTTGCGAGCACAGCTTTTGAGGCATCAAAAGTGAGCAGCGCTAAGAGCCCTAACATCTTGGTTTTCAATATTGAACAGGAGCACTCACTGCAGTTAGATGGTGCGTCATCAGGAATAGAAGCGGTGAGAGATGACACAAAAACGGTATCTACCACGAAACCACGACACCAACAACCCCCGCGGTCAAAGTAACTATAAAAAACGTCGCTAGCAAAACGACTACTGGTACAATCAACCTGATCGCTACGTTCCTGAACTCAACCCACACAAAGTGCCAGGGCACAAGGGTAACAAATCTTTCAATGACGCTAAAAACATAAACCAATACTCTCTAGAATATCTTCTAAGGTAAGTACAGAAGAGGTAAAAATAGAGTAAGAGGAAAAAGATAAGTCGCCATGAATAGGCGTGGAATTGGCAGAGAACAGATCCGCCAAAATTAACACCTTTAGTGATGACATAAATAGCCAAATAACCCCCACTTTCACTCAAACCCCTAGTGGGTGCCCATCCGATCAAATAATGAACAAATCAACTTTGGTGATTAGCACAGATAAAAATGTCATAATCCATGAGGTAAACAACATCGCAATAGCCAATTCCCCTCAACCGCCAATAAATCGATCTGTTTTCACCATGAACACAAATGTCATATCACGCAGTTGCGAACAATCACACCACTTTGTGGGGAATATGACCAAACGTAACTCTGAAAGTCGCTACCTGGAAACAGTCCTGGAGGACTGCTTAACCCGTGATGCGCTATTTGATTCATGCTCGACAATATTGCTCATCTCTCAAACATTGTTAAATGATCTCAAAATGGCTGTGAACTAACGTTGGTTAAAAATGGAGCTATGCGACACTAGACTCAGAGGTTTCACTCAGACTACCTCGCCTCTCACAATGCGACTCATGCTGAAACTACACTTCCAAGATGTATCGCTTGTTCACCCTGTGTATGTTACCAGCCTCAACACTGAACACCTGCTACTCGGAGCAGACTTGATGGATCGTTTGGTCCCACTGATGGATTTGAAAAACAGCCAATTGTGGTCACATGTAACCGTGTCGTCTCCACTGACCACACTGTCTTCTCCTAACGCTGGCTGCAACATAGTCATCCACAAGGATTATCTGTCAACAGGACCCCTTGGGGAAAATATGTTTCGATAACTATTGGTGCAGAATCTGACTCAAGCAGATATTACGATATCTCAGCACATACAATCAGCACACCTGATAGACTATTATTTTCATGATTTCCAGCAAGCAGTCTCTGTGAGTGAGCAACTTCCAGACTTGCAAAAGTGCCAGGAGGAACTTTGGACCATTCCTCTTTACAAAACTGTTTCAGTTCAGCAATATTCTTGGGATGTCTGGAGTTCATGCCACAGCATCTCAATCGGGTTGAGGTCAGGACCGGGAAACTCCAGAAGGTCTATTTTCTTCTGTTGAAGCCATTCAGTTGTTGATTTACTTCTGTGTTTTGGGTCGTTGTCCTGTTGCATCACCCAACTTCTGTTGAGCTTCAATTGGCGGACAAATAGCCTAACATTCTCCTGCAAAATGTCTTGATGAACTTGGGAATACATTTTTCCGTCGATGATAGCAAGCTGTCCAGGCCCTGAGTTAGCAAAGCAGCCCCAAACCATACTTTACAGTTGGGATGTTGGTGTGCTGTGCCTTTTTTTCTCCACACATAGTGTTGTATGTTCCTTCCAAACAACTCAACTGTAGTTTCATCTGTCCACAGAATATTTTGCCAGTAGAGATGTGGAACACTCAGGAGCACTTTTGCAAACTTCAGACCTGCAGCAATGTTTTTTTTGGACAGTAGTGGATTCCTCCATGGTGTCCTCCGATGAACACCATTCTTGTTTAGTGTTTTACGTATCGTAGACTCGTCAACAGAGATGTTAGCATGTTCCAGAGATTTCTGTAAGTCCTTAGCTGACACTCTGATTCTTCTTAACCTCATTGAGCATTCTGCGCTGTGCTCTTGCAGTCATCTTTGCAGGACGGCCACTCCTTGGGAGAGTAGCAACACTGCTGAACTTTATAGACAATTTGTTTTACCGTGGACTGATGAACATCAAGGCTTTAAGAGATACTTTTGTAACCCTTTCCCGCTTTATGCAAGTCAACAATTCTTAATCTTCAGTCTTCTGAGATGCCTTTTGTTCGAGGCTTGGTTTACATCAGGCAATGCATCTTGTGAACAGAAAACTCCAATTTTGTGAGTGTTTTTTACAGGGCAAGGCAGCTCTAACCAACATCTCCAATCTCGTCTCATTGATTGGACTCCAGGTTAGCTGACTCCTGACTCCAAATTGCTTTTGGAGAAGTCATTGGCTAGGGGTTCACATACTTTTTGTAAGCTACACTGTGAATGTTTAAATGATGTACTCAATATAGACAAGAAAATACAATAATTTTTGTGTTATTAGTTTAAGCACACTATGTTTGTCTATTGTTGTGACTTAGATGAAGATCAGGACAAATTTGATGAGCAATTTATGCAGAAACCCAGGTAATTCCAAAGGGTTCACATACTTTTTCTTGCCCCTGTATGGTTATTGTAGGTGAGAGTAGTTTCTGAATGTGGCAATGTTAAGTGTCTCTATCCCTCTCCATCTCTTCTTTAAAAAGCATCCAGGTTGTTAAAATTAAACCAATGTGTGTAGTACTGAATCACAAGTAAAAGCTCTAGTTTTTGCAGATGCAAGGAGGTTACAACTGTTCAGAATGATGATAGGAGGTTATGATTAATAAGTTGACTGTTTATAGATGTGATAGGTAAAGACTTTTTAGAGTTTAACTCTGGAGATGATAACTCTTTATCGAACCACTGTCGTTACATTATTAATTTAATCGGGTAACAGTTAAACATACACTGCTCAAAAAAATAAAGGGAACACTAAAATAACACATCCTAGATCTGAATGAATGAAATATTCTTATTTTTCTTTACATAGTTGAATGTGCTGACAACAAAATCACACAAAATGTATCAATGGAAATCAAATTTATCAACCCATGGAGGTCTGGATTTGAAGTCACACTCAAAATTAAAGTGGAAAACCACACTACAGGCTGATCCATGCGTAAGGCTGGTGCCATGTACACCGGCCCAAGGAGACGCACTGGAGACCAGATGCGCTGAGCCGGCTTCATGGCACCTGACTCGATGCCCACTCTAGCCCGGCCGATATGAGGCGCTGCAATGTACGCACCGGGCTATGCACACGCACCGGGGACACCATGAGCTCCACCGCATAACACGGTGCCTGCCCGGTTCCTCTCTCTCCGGTAAGCACGGGGAGTTGGCGCAGGTCTCCTACCTGACTTCGCCACACTCCCCGTGTGCCCCCGCCCAATACATTTTTGGGGCTGCCTCTCGGGCTTCCTATATCGTCGTGCCAACTCCATTCGCCGGTATCCCTCCTCACACTGCTCCAGAGAATCCCAGGCGGGCTCCGGCACTCTCCATGGGTCGACCGACCACCTGTCTATCTCGTCCCAAGTTGTGACATAGTCCAGATCTCGCTCCCATGTCCAGGAGTCCTGCGATCGCTGCTGCCCGTTACTACGCTGCTTGGTCCTTTTGTGGTGGGTGGTTCTGTAACGGCCGTCGTCGGTGGAAGGAGAGGACCAAAGCGCAGCGTGGTAAGTGTTCATCTTATTTAATGAAAAAAATTGAACACTGAATAACAAACAACAAAGAAACACCCGAAACAGTTCTGTCTAGTGCAGACACACAAAGACTGAAAATAACCACCCACAAAACACAATTGAAAACAGGCTACCTAAATATGGTTCTCAATCAGGGACAACGATTGACAGCTGCCTCTGATTGAGAACCATACCAGGCCAAAAACAGAAATAGAAAATCCTAGAAAAACTAACATAGACAACCCACCCAACTCAAGCCCTGACCATACTAAAACAAAGACAAAACAAAGGAACTAAGGTCAGAACGTGACAGTAGTAACCAAAAAAGTGTTAAACAAACTAAAATATATTTTATATTTTAAATTCTTCAAATAGCCACCCCTTGCCTTGATGACAGCTTTGCACACTCTTGGCATTCTCTCAACCAGCTTCACCTGGAATGCTTTTCCAACGGTCTTGACTTGTTGGCTACTTTTCCTTCACTCTGCGGTCCAACTCATCCCAAACCATCTCAATTGGGCTGAGGTCAGGTGATTGCGGAGGCCAGGTCATCTGATGCAGCACTCTCATCATTCTCCGTCTTGGTCAAATAGCCCTTACACAGCCTGGAGGTGTGTTGGGTCATTGTCCTGTTGAAAAACAAATGATAGTCCCACTAAGCCCAAACCAGTTGGGATGGCGTTTCACTGCAGAATGCTTGGTAGCCATGCTGGTTATGTGTGCCTTGAATTCTAAATAAATCACAGACAGCGTCACCAGCAAAGCACACCAGCAAATCACACCCACACCATAACACCTCCTCCTCCATGCTTTACGGTGGGAAACACACATGCAGAGATCATCCGTTCACCCACACGTGTCTCACAAAGACACGGCGGTTGGAACCAAAAATCTCCAATTTGGACTCATCAGACCAAAGGACAAATTTCCACCGTTATAATGTCCATTGCTCATGTTTCTTGGCCTAAGCAAGTCTCTTCTTATTATTGGTGTCCTTTAGTAGTGGTTTCTTTGCAGCAATTTGACCACGAAGGCCTTATTCAGTCAGTCTCCTCTGAACAGTTGATGTTGAGATGTGTCTGCTACTTGAACTCTGTGACGCATTTATTTGGGCTGTAATTTCGGAGGCTGGTAACTCTGATGAATTTATCCTCTGCAGCAGAGGTGACTCTGGGTCTTCCATTCCTGTGGCAGTCCTCATGAGAGCCAGTTTCATCATAGCGCTTGATGGTTTTGCAACTGCACTTGAAGAAACTTTAAAAGTTCTTGAAATGTTCCGTATTGACTGACCTTCATGTCTTAAAGTAATGATGGACTGTCGTTTCTCTGCTGATTTGAGCTGTTCTTGCCATAATATGGACTTGATCTTTTACCAAATAGGGCTATCTTCTGTATACCACCCCTATCTTGTCACAACTCAACTGATTGGTTCAAAGGTATTAAGAAGAAGAAGGAAAGAGACTCCACAACTTAACCTTTAAGAAAGCACACCTGTTAATGGAAATGCATTCCAGGTGAGTACCTCATGAAGCTGGTTGAGAGAATGCCAAAGCGTGCAAAGCTGTCATCAAGGAAAGGGGTGGCTATTTGAAGAATCTCAAATGTAACAATTGTCTAACACACATTTTGGTTACTACATGATTCCATATGTGTTATTTCATAGTTTTGATGTCATCACTATTATTCTATAATGTAGAAAATAGTCAAAATAAAGAAAAACCCTTGAATGAGTAGGTGTTCTGAAACTTTTGACCGGTAGTGTATATGGATGTTGCATTTTACTTTATGGGTTGGTTATGTAGGCTTCTTCTAACCCATCGCTTTCTACTACATATAATACATTAGTATATATAATTTATAAGTCCACAAATTGATGTAGCAACTGCAGATTGCCCCTTTAAGTCTATTAATAGTGTGCGAGTTTGAGCATGTGTCCATTAGGCCTATGGATTCTTTATGCTTTTATCAGCATGAATTAGATTGAGCAATAAAAGCCCCACTTTCATTCCATAGGCTGGAATCCGCACTATGCAGCTGTTGCAAGAGCGCGTTTTTCACTGGCTGTCCACTGGTTTCAAAAACAATGATTGATAGGCATCTTACATTTCTTGAATTCAACCATTATTGGGTTCAAATACACATACTCCACAACCGTAATTGCATAATACATTTGACATCATGAACAAATTAGCGAATGGATGTCAACATTCTACAGAGTTGTGCAGGCTGTTGCTGGCCATAAAACACGTGACAAATATTAATTTGATTATTAATACATAAAACATACAAAAACAAAACTGCGAAGTGATGCACCTATATATATTTCTTTACTGAGAAGAAACAGTGGGCTATAAAACGCATATCAATGCACCATGGATGGAATGCGCCAAAAAAAAAAAAGTACTGTCAAAATAAATGCATTATTGTCTTTTGAGCCATTAACAGTTAATATGCATTTGTCAAAGTTTTTACTTTAAATTGTCATTATTTCACTGTAGTTGTTGTCATATTGATATCCGTCATGCAAAACACTATAATTCCAGAAATGTTTAATCCCCTGCTAAAATTGTTTTTCGTTTTGTTTGATACAATTGACATCCACTTACGTGTAGGCTACATATAGCAAAATCTATTCGGTTTGGTGAAGGAAACTGCCCCATATTCATTTTTTAAATACGTTTTACATATTTGCCACAATTTTTAATTGTCCATAAGGGGAAATATTCAAGTTTCCTATACCAGATCCATACATGAGTTATATGATTACGGTAGCCTACATGACGTGATCCACAGCAACCTGTTCCATGCAGGCCCCTGCAGCAGCTGGCCCTGGCCTCTCCTCTGCTGTGACATACGTGGGGTTTTAGAAGATAAGAAAGGCAACACGTACAGATGTAGGATCTTATTTTGAACCAGTTTGCTACAGCAGGAAACATTATCCCGCATCAAACAGGAAATATGAATTATTATGTGGATTATAATTCATGGACATTTTTTTAGAGGTTGATACATTTTTCGTAAAGGAAAATCAAGTCTGAAATTCTGAAATTCAGAAGCTTTTTTAAACCTCAAATTGCACTACAAGTTTGCAGGAAAATTATCCGGCAACAGGGTGATCTAATAAAGATCCTACATCTGTAGTGTTATATTTAAGCACATACAGTAGGCCCACACACGATCTCAGACGGTCTATGAGTGAAAGGCGAATATATGCGTTTTACATTTATTTCATGAAAGCATCCCAATAAAATGTATAACCATATGTCTCTCCACTGTGGCTATACTGTTCCCAAGCAGAGTATTCCTCATCATCACATATGCAGGCAAGTGCAGGAGATGGCAGCTGCCACATACATAACACATTCATAAAGACAGTTACATAACATTTCCTTTCCTCAGTATCACGATACCAGCCACTTTCATTCTAGAAATCATTATATTTGTTGAGAACCTATCGAATGTTGGTCTTCATTCTGTTTTTTCCCCCATCTGTTAATATCAAGTCACCACTCCTCTGTTAGCAACTCAATCAATTATAAAACGGTCACTTTCTATCTTCTTACTTGTGCACCATTTTAAGAAAGTAGAAATTGGTGCAAATGATCATCTATTTTCATAAGAACAGATCAATTGTCATACTTAGGTTATTGTCAAATAGCAAGCAGCAGTAAGTCTTCGCCATTGTTATATTGTGTAAGATATATTATTGCATTATAACAGATCATATCTGTTTCGTCGTAAGATATCAAAGTCCCTATTTTCAAAAAAGGTAGAATACATTTTTAGAGAAGTGTTTCTAGGCTATATTTAGCTTTAATAGATAGAGCGGCAACGCATAGCAATTAACTTGGTTACTCCTATATGTCTATGTCAAACGCGTAAGGATGTGCTGTGTTACCATACATAGCCTAAAGCGATAAGGCAAGACAACACCCTAAATTCACAGAACTGATGCTCCATCTCACTCCATCATTTTACTCAATTATCTCATCATAGCCAATAGAAAACGAGTAGAGGTGTGGTTTGGTGACATGTGTGTCTTGGGCCATAAAATAGGTGTCGGGATCCGTCTAACTCCAGACCCTTCTAAAGCTTCATTCATCCTCTGAATATCTTGTGTGGTACAGCAGAACCTCTTGCTAAAATGAGCCTGTCAGCGAAGGAAAAAGTAATCGTCAAGGACTTCTTTGCGAAAGTCTCCAGCAGGTCGGACGAGATCGGCGCCGAGGCTCTCGCCAGGTAAAGATGGAGATACTTTATCATCAGTTAGGCTACAACGGGGAGGAGTCTATCTAAACTCGTTCGATTTGTGGAAATTGTATTAGACATTATTATATTAAACAACTCTAATAGAATATGATCTAACAGGCCTATATGAATTTAAAAAAATACAAACCAGTTCCTGAAATTGACTGCATGACTGATACTTGTCAGATACCGAGTGTTATTGGTACTGAGTATTGATATGCTCGACAGAACAATTACCACTTACCCTAACCAATCATTTCTATCCTTCCTCCATGCAGGTTGATCGTGGTGTACCCCCAGACCAAGTCTTACTTCGGCCACTGGAAGGACCTGAGCCCCAACGGCGCTCCGGTTAGGAAGCACGGCATCACCGTCATGGGTGGCGTGTACGAGGCGGTGAGCAAGATCGATGACCTGGCCGGTGGTCTTCTGAACCTGAGCGAGCTGCACGCCTTCGTTCTTAGAGTTGACCCCGTCAACTTCAAGGTAATTTTCACGAACTATAGCCAATGTAACCATATGCTCTATAGGCGTATGGGCCATGTATTAGCCTACCTATAACGTTTGCAGAAGGTGTCATTGCACTTTTCTCAGCATAATCAAACGGACTCTTTGTTCTGTTTGTCCCTCGTCAGATTCTGTCCCACTGCATCATGGTGGTCTTGTCCATGTTGTTCGCCGAGGAGTTCACCCCTCAGATCCATGTTGCGGTGGACAAGTTCCTCGCCCTGGTGGCCCTGGCTCTGGCCGAGAAGTACCGCTAAAGGACCAATCAGCACTCACACCCGATGTGGTC
This sequence comes from Oncorhynchus tshawytscha, assembly GCF_018296145.1. Lineage (NCBI taxonomy): Eukaryota > Metazoa > Chordata > Actinopteri > Salmoniformes > Salmonidae > Oncorhynchus > Oncorhynchus tshawytscha. Next base: position 22,251,643 of record NC_056453.1, read on the forward strand.
CTCAGTGTGGAAATAAAAGGTCTTCTTTACTGAGAAATAAAAAGTGCAATCAATGAAATCGAAAGTTTCGATGGTCTTTCTTCGTACTTTTGTAAAAAAAAAAAAAGGGGAAAAAAAGGATGTTTGTGAGTTAGCTAGCTATAAAAAGTGGATGTCATAGTCGACAATAAGAGATTAAAACAATTGGAGTCACAAACTATAAAGCAAATACTTTCTACTAATTTCATTTTTTTTAGATAGCAAAAAATGTTATGAATGACACTATTAAATTACAATACTACTTATCCCAATAAATTGAAATGTTCGCAAAATGACTTATAATCAATATTAATAGCAATGCTATACTAATAACAAAAATTCGATTGGTAGTGCATGCTGGGTGCTTTTCGAATGCTCAAAGCGCTTTACATAATAATTTAGAAGGGGCATTTATACCTCATTCACTAGGACTGTAGTAGATCAACGTGACTTGTAAAACTATTCTGTTGTAGACATCTTTTGTGCTAGGCCTACATGAATAGGCCAACAGCCGCAACCTCCCAGTTTCTCAAATATAGGCCTACTAAGAAGATGTCAGGAAATATATCTGCGAAAGAAGTGTGAAATTCCAAGCAAACAACACGAATTAAAGCTCATGTGAAATTGTAATGGAGTCACTTCAACAATTTAAGAAACGAACAAATACACTGAGATAAATTAATTAAATGTAATGAAAATTACCACAATAAAGAGTATTTCTGAATTATTAAAATAGATTTAGCATAGACTTCTGTATTTCATGAGTGGAAACCTTCAGATTAACATATATATATATTATTAATAATGATTCAAATAACAAAAAAAGTATTTAGATAAAAATAATAGATAACAAACATTTCATTTTTTATACATGTCATTTTTTAGATTTATCACATTGGTTGCCTTACAATAGAAGAATGAAATAAAAGCCTGTCTGTTTTTGATGTAGGCTATTCTTATCAACATTTTGATGGGTAACTGTACATTTACTGTACTTACTGTATTTACTGTAGCCTACTTACTGTACTTAGGCTACTGTATAGGTCATACTGAGCCAGAACATCAACCATATAGCCGTTTTGAACTAAACACAAGGGGTTGCTATATTGTATTAAACAATTTACTATATGTATTTAAATATGTATTTTGTATTATTATATAAGATTATTTGTAATCATGTACTGCTACCCAAGACTTCTGGTCGTTCCTTCTATCGGTTTGGTTGCCAGAAACGTGACCCAGTCATTCAGTCTTTTTGTTCTGTATCTATGGAGGCGACCCAGTCGTTCGTTCTAAATATTCTATTGCCATACTGGCTGGCAACGTTCTTGTACCCTAGCTGCTGGCTGATGTTCTGATCGTGGTAGTCGCTGGGAGGATGTGCAACAACTTCCCATCCTCCCAGAGCATCTTTCCAGAAGTTATTGTCCTTGGTCGTGTCCGCTCTGGGCAGGTGGTACAAGCCCCTTCCCTCCATTCTCTCGACTAGGATTGGCTGGAGAGATGTCTCTGTCCAGTCGCAACAGCATAAAAAACGACACGTTTTGTTGGTTTCTTTTGACTTTGTTAATGTTGTTTGATGAGAAGGCTTGATGAGCTAAGAAAAGTCGAAGTGAGAATATACCGAAATTGTTTTATGATGAACAGCTTTAGGTCTACCAGTAAATTAAACTATATGATATTGAACTCTATTCAAAAGTGTGCCTCTTGGTAGACCTACTTCGAAGCAAACAAAAATAGAGAAATAATGAAAATATCGCAATATTTTTCATTAAGCAAATCATATACGCAATCAAACATGTAAGTAAGCATATTTATATGCTTTATTTGGGTGTACATTGGTGGTGATGAATGCTAAGTAAGCCCAATAATGTAGTAGGTCTATAATGCGTCATTAAAAGAGAGGTCAATTTCAACAGCTGAAACAGCGCCACCCAGGCCCAGGTGAAGTTTGACGTGCGGTGCTGCTATTAAAGCACCAACACGGCGGGCAGCGCCATATGGTCCGATCTGCACAATGCTATTAGCGCTGGTTTTGTGTTGTTGCCAGAGACCAATACATCCAGAAATACAAAATGAAACAACAAATGGACCAGTTGGATCCTGCCCAACGGGGGGGGCATCCACATCTTTATTGTTTAATTTAAAGGAAAAGCACGAAAGCAAACTGGAATCAGAGAGTACAATAAGAGTTATATTAGTACAATATGACATCTCCTATCTGCTGACGTTTACAAACCAGATTCATAGTCTTTCAAATTAAACAGAAATTCCAGTCTAAATTTACGTTTCTTAGAAAAAAAAGCTTTATAATATGACAAAAGTAGGAAGTAAGTGACTTGCATAGGACATGTAGAGTAGGATGTCACTTCATGATGACTCGTGTCTTCTCATCTCCAAGCACAAGTCTGGAAAAGAAAAGTGGGTATTTTACTCAAAATCACAACATAAACTAGACACGGATAAAGATATCACACTAGCAACATAAGGTATTTTGGGGGGCGGCCAGGATGCCAAGACAACGACCAAGATCGACGACCACCACATACTCACATATTTTTGCTTAATATGATTAGTCTGCCTAATATGAATAGCTTGCCTAATTGCTTACACATAACTTAAAACCATCTAATGTACAAAAGTGTTTAATCCATAAATCCCGTTGACAGAGATGTCAGGACAGAATTCTGGGCCTCAGGAACTGACAATCCAACCTTGAACTTGCTAAAATGCTGAACACCCCTCTCTGTTCCGGACAACATGACCAAGTAGCAGAAGTCTAACTGTTGCTAGTCAGTTCAACTTACAGTTGTATCAGTGTCATATCTACAATGTCTTCAGAAAGTATTCATACCCCTTGACTTAGTCCACATTTTGTTGTGTTACATCCTGCCTGACTTTAAAATGGATGACATTTATATTGTTTCTCTCACCCATCTACACACAATACCCCACAATGGCATAGTGAAAACATGTTTTTAGAAATGTTTGCAAATTTATTGAAATCTAAATGCAGAAATAACTCATTTACATAAGTATTCACACCCATGAGTCAATACTTTGTAGAAGCACCTTTGGCAGGGATTTCAGCTGTGAGTCTTTCTTTGTAAGTCTATTAGAGGTTTGCACACCTGGATTGTACAATATTTGCACATAGTTAGTTAAGCTCTGTCAAGTTGGTTGTTGATCATTGCTAGACAGCCATTTTCAAGTCTTGCCACAGATTTTCAAGCCAATTTAAGTCAAAACTGTAACCAGGCCACTCAAGAACATCCAATGTCATCTTGATAAGCAACTCCAGTGTATGTTTGGCCTTGTGTTACAATTCTTCAATCTCTGTCAAGTTGTTTGTTGATCATTGCTAGACAGCAGACTTAACCAGGTTTTCCTCTAGGATTTTGCCTGTGCTTAGCTCTATCCCGTTTCTTTTTATTTAAAAAAAAACTCCCTAGTCCTTGCCAATGACAAGCATACCCATAATGTGATGCAGCCACCACCATGCTTGAAAATATGAAGAGTGGTACTCAGTGATGTGTTGTGTTGGATTTGCACCAAACACAACACTTTGTATTCAGGATGTAAAGTTAATTTATTTGGCAAAGTATTGGCAGTTCTACAATCATGTCTGATTGCAAACAAGACACACATTTTGGATTTTTACAATTCTGTACAGGCTTCCTTCTTTTCACTCTGTCATTTTGGTTAGTATTGTGGAGTAACTACAATGTTGTTGAACCATCCTCAGTTTTCTCCTATCACAGCCATTCAATTCTGAAACTGTTTTAAAGTCACCATTGGTCTCATGGTGAAATCCCTGAGTGGTTTCCTTCCTCTCCAGCAAATTAGTTAGAAAGGACGCATGTATCTTTGTTACTCAGGTACTAACAGATGCCCTTTGCAGGCATTAGAAAACATCCCTGGTGTTTGTGGTTGAATCTGTGTTTGAAATTCACTGCTCGATTGAGGGACCTTACAGGTAATTGTACTGTATGTGTGGGGTACAGAGATGAGGTAGTCATAAAAACATTGTGTTAAACACTATATTTGCACAAAGAGTGAGTCCATGCAACTTATTATGTGACTTGTAAAGCAAACGTGTACTCCTAAACTTATTTAGGCTTGCCATAAAAAAGGTTTGGCACGAGACGTTTCAGCTTTTCATGTTTAATTAATTTGGAAAAATGTGTAAAAACATAATTCCACTTTGACATTATGGGGTATTGTGTATAGGCCAGTAGTATAAAATATCAAGTTCATCCATTTTAAATTCAGGGTGTTTCATAACAAAATGTGGAAGTCAAGTGGTGTGAATACTTTCGGAAGGCACCGATTTTTTATTAATTCAGAATGATTATAAAGTCTTGAGACTCAGAAGCATATTTTGCCTTTTGGCCATTTGTGTTTTAGCCATGCTCTTTAGCCACCATGCTATTGGCCTTGGTCTTTTAGCCCCTGGTACTCGTAGCCTTTGCAGTTTTACATAACCACCTGTATCCAGAAAGCTCTGTATTAAACTTTTTACCTTTACAAAGTCAACTTGCTACTGCAAAATTTGATCTATAGTACGCAGGATATCAAGTACATTGTAGAAGGATGTATATATTTTCGTAAATGTAAATGTATGGAATTTGAAAAAAGAAAAGACAACACATTACAGGTTTGAACATATTTTATGTGATGGCCTATCTACTGTGTCTCTCACCTCACTAGTCCTGCTGCCAGTAGACCTCCTGCGATAGGACCAGCCCAGTAAACCCAATGGTAGGTCCAGTAGTTGGCCATTACCGCTGGCCCCAGAGCCCTGGCTGGGTTCAGACAGGTTCCAGACACATCCCCCCTGCACCAGCACACAGACAGGTTAAGTGCTTAAGTACTAATATCTAGGATAACAGTCAACACCAACTTTAGAGAAATCAGAGATGCTGTTTGGTAAAGGGGATATTATCTGGCACATGATACAACCTTGGCAATATGTCTGAAACTGACTATTGGTGAATTCTGAGCATGTGGGTATTGCAATAGTCTAGAATTCTTAGGGCAGGCTTAATATTGTACAATTCAATAAATATCTTCTCTCAACTCACCCTGCCAGAATGTTGATGATGACAGTACAGCCTACCAGGAAAGGCACCATTGGGCTTTTGCTCTTTGCATTGACCGCCCCTAGCAATACTACCATGGTAACCAGGCACGTCATGGCGATCTCTCCAAATATGGCTCCCGCCAGCTGGTCCTCTGATTGGAGGATAGTAAACGCCGCTCCGGTGGCGTTGGCATAGTTCTCCTTTGATGTCATCATCTGAGGGACAGTATACATCAGTCAACTGCTGACCTGCATATTGCAGGAGGTAAGCACAGCAGTACACCACTTCACATTAGTGACAAATGTATTCATAAAAGCTCTAGGCCTATACAAATAATTGATTGATTGATTTTCTTAACTTTATAAGAATGCCTTTCCCTGATTTTGTCCCCAGGCTCAATGAGAGCCGGCTGGTGGAAGAGTTGAAATTTTACACTATAGAATTAGAAGCTGTTCCCCATTTGTACCACTGAACCTGTTCATTAGAGGTTACCGCAGGTGAACATTAATAACTCAACTGACCTTTGACATGGCAGCTCCCAGCACCCCTCCTAATAACTGGCTGATAAGGTATGGGACAACCATGAACAGTTTCATGCCTCCACACAGGTAGATGGCAATGGTGAAGGGAGGGTTGAAATGGGATCCACTGCATGAAGAGAAGGATCTAGTAAGCTGCATTAAAAAAGCCTACACACTGATATAATTATTCAAATTCAATTGTATAAAATTATTTGCTTCTTTAACAAACTATTTTTCATACATATATTTTTTCAGATAATTTTTTATCCAAAATACATTTTATTCCAATTTATATCTTGAGAAAATAAGAAATAGTTATCTGCACAGTAGACCATTAGCTTGCTGCAAGCAAAGCTTTAAGTTGCATGAAAAAGGCAGGTGAGGTAAGATCACACAGTTAAGATCAACCAGACCAGTACAGGTGAGTCCTACCTGATCTGATCCATGCATGCCACCATGACAGCCACAGCCAGGCCATGGACCAGCGCCGGCTGTACCCTGCCTGCTGACTCAACGTTCTCAATGACCGACACACACCCGATGAAGACAAAGAACATGGTTCCCACCACCTCTGCCAGGCAGGGTTGGATGATGCGCTCAAACGTGTTGGGAGGCCGAACCGGGGGAGGCTTCTTGGTGCCACTCATCAGAGTCGAGTGTCCCTCATCCAGCTCCATTTTCTCAACTCCCATTGTGTCTGTCTGGACCTCAAGAGTAAATCTGACTGTCCGTCTGACTGTCTAGTTGAAGTGTCTGAGATACAAGTGAGCGACTTATGATAGTGTCTTGACAATTTATAATCACTGGCGGTCTATATTGATATTGCCTCATTGTTTGACCCACTGACCATAAACCTTGGCAGGGCAATTTCTAGACATATTTTATTCTGCTCCTTGACCTCATTCTGATAGAGGCAGTTCATACCAGTTCAACAAAGGACTTCTTAGCCTGAAGTGTGCCCAACAGCTTTACAAGACAGCATGAGGGGGAGGCAACGTCATGTTCATGCCTTGCAAATCGATAAGGGTAAACTTCAGTTGCTAAGTTGGCTAAGGCTACCAGAGGTTAGAAGTGTCTTGATAAAGGTCTCTATGTCACAATCTGAAAGTTAAATGGAAGGACATTGACAAGGTCACCTACTCACAATGCTTTCTATATCGACATATTTTACATTTGAGACACTGTCATAGACAGGGATGCATTTATTGTCAATAAATTATATATATATGCATGCAAGCTGAAGTGTGATTTGACCAAATTTGGTCAGTGAGTTCAAGGCCTCTGTTGAGTTCTGGAAGTTATTACACCACCTATCATGTAATAAAATAGTCATAAACTATTAATGTTTTCCATTTAAGAACTTTGAACCAAACATATCAACAATGATTGATGGACTGAATGGCCAGAAGTGATCATAGGTTTGAATGTAATGTATTTATGCAAACAGTTTTTGTTTTATAGTTCACTACAGTTCAATAAAACATGATGTGTACGACAAGATGGGAACTGCAAAGGTTCTGCAAGCTATAGAGGGCAATACAATACTTGGGAAGACAATGACATTGTTTTTGAAAAAAAAGCATAGCAAACACATTGTCAAAAAGGCTCCCATTGCTCCGAGGCGGCACATTCACTTCAGGACAAGACGAGTTTTCTGGTCTCCCAACAACAACCTGTGTACAAAAATCTGACCTAAATAATAGTAAACAATACATTAATTACAATGCGATGAAGAAATATTCTCCTAGTGACTGTATACAGTATGACTATAACATGCTGAAACCGTATGGAAATGCAGTGCCATTTTAGTGCCTATTTTAGGCAATAATCTATGGCCTAAAGGTAATACAATTTATAAATGGGTAATGAAAGCTGGGCGTGCTGTATCCTACCTGACCAAGCTGCCAGTGATAAGGGCCCCTGCCATCGGTCCCACCCAGTAGATCCAGTGGTACTCCCAGTAGTTAGCTACCACTGCAGGGCCAAACGCCCGCGCTGGGTTCATACACCCTCCAGATGCTGACCCTCTGAAAGACCAATGGGACAAACACATCTGGTTACTATATTGATAGAACTATGCATTACATTAGATCAATTCATGTATTCATATAATTAATCATTATCAGGCAGGCAGTGATGTCAATGGCAATGCCCTCTTTGTTTCTGCTGTGACATTTCTTGTTGTTGTCGATAACAACAAATAGCACAGCAGAAATAGTATCGAAACTGTTCTGCTGCGAACACTTGTCATTTCAAAACACCATTCATCACCAAACCATTTGATGTTGCAAATTTAGTGTGGGAAATGAGGAAAAATTATTGTTGTCGATAAATAATGACAAACCTCCTGGCATTGCCAACAGATGGAAAGCTACTGAGGATGGTAGCTGACTCGAGAGCCTCTCCCATCTGTCATATCTTTAATCTGAACCTAGAGGAAAGTCTTTGTCCTCAGGTCTGGAGTGAAGCCAAAGTCGTTCAGCTACCCAATAGTGGTAAACCGGCCTTTACTGGTTCTAACAGCATACCTATCCGCTTGCTGTCAGCTCTTAGCAAACTGTTGGAAAAAAAGGTGTTTGACCAAATACAATACTACTTCTTTAAACAAATTAACAACAGACTTTCAGCATGCTTATAGAGAAAAGCACTCAGCATGTACTTTACTGACACAAATGACTAATGATTGGTTGAAAGAAATTGATAATAAGAAGATTGTGGAAGCTGTACTGTTAGATTCCTGTACAGCATTTGATATTATTGATCATAACCTGTTGATGAGAAAACTTGTGTGCTATGGCTTTTTCAAATCTGCCATATCGCGGATTCAGAGCTATCTATCTAATAGAACTCAAAGGGTTTTCTTTAATGGAAGCTTCTCTAATGTCAAACATGTAAAGTGTGGTGTACTACTGGGCAGTGCTCTAGGCCCTCTACTCCATTCTAATTTTACCAATGACTTGCCACTGACATTGAATAAAGCATGTGTGTCCATGTATGCTGATGATTCAACCATATATGCATCAGCAACCAAAGCTAATGAAGTCACTGAAACCCTTAACAAAGAGTTGCAGTCTGTTTTGGAATATGTGGCCAGTAATAAACTGGTCCTCGACATCTCCAAAATCTCTAAGAGCATTGTATTTGTTACAAATCATTCCCTAAGTTCTTAACCTTAGCTGAATCTGGTAATGAATGGTGTGGCTGTTGAAAAAGTTTAGGAGACTAAATTACTTGCTGTTACCTTAGATTGTAAACTGTAATTGTCAAAACATATACTGCAGATTCAATGGTTGTAAAGATGGGGAGAGGTCTGTCCGTAATAGGCTCTAGTTTGATATTTTCTTGATTATTGTCCAGTCATTTATTTTAAGTGCTGCAAAGAAAGACCTAGTTAAGCTGCAGCTGGCCCAGAACCGTGCGGCACGTCTTGCTCTTCATTGTATTCAGAGGGCTGATATTAATACTATGTATGCCAGTCTCTCTTGGCTAAGAGTTGAGGAAAGACTGACTGCGTCAATTCTTGATTTTCTAAGAAACATTAATGTGTGGGAAATTCCAAATTGTTTGCATAGTCAACTTACACACAGCACTGACACAAACACTTACCCCACCAGACATGCCAACAGGGGTCTTTTCATAGTCCCCAGGTCCAGAATTTTTTTTCAAGGAAACTTACAGTATTATACAGAGCCATGATTGCATGGAACTCCCTTCCATCATATATAGCGCAAGTGGACAGCAAACCTGGTTTCAAAAACAAATAAAGCAACACCTCTCCTCTATGTGACCTACTTGCTGTGTGTATGTACTGACATGTATGTGTAACTGATAGATGCACACACACACCCCATGTTAACGTTTTTAAATGTATGTAAATTGTAAAGTCTTTTGTCTGTAATGTATTTTTCGCTATATGTCGGACCCCATTAAGACTAGCTGTCACCATTGGCATCAGCTAACGGTGATCCTATTAAATCTAAATCTAAACCATCTATCATGACAATGCATTACATACTGTAGGCCTCAGGTGTTTCCAAACAATCTGTATCTATTGACATTCATGGGTCTCCATAGATTTTCCTCAGCCCTTACCCAGCCAGTATGTTAGCAGTCACAGTGAGCCCGATGCAGAGTGGGGCCAGTGGTGTACGGGTCCTGCCGTTCACAGCCCCCATACAGACCACTAGGGACAGGAAGAGGGTCATGACTATCTCTGCTACAGTGGCACTGCCGATGGCTCCGTTGGTTTTAACCACGTTGAACACTCCCCCTGCTGCACTGGCATAGCTGATGGTGGAGGATGCTGCCTGAGGAATATCACAACATCTGTATGATTACATTGGGTTATATTTCCTTTTATTAAACACAATCTGAAGGTCTTTTGTTTCTTCATAGATACGAATGCTTTTGAAAAAATGATTAGGCCTATTTTAATATCCAAGCTGAACAAAGATGTACATCATTGACGTGTTTTATTCCAAGAAAACGCTCTGTCTTCGCTTTGTAACATGAGCGATAGCTGCTCTATAATACCTGCCAAGTGCAGCGAATAGGGGAGACTGGGGCTGGTTCTCTTATCATTGGTTGGTACTAACGTAGCCTATTACACCAATCGAGAGGGTGCTCTGTAACCTAGTCATTTTAGAATTAATGTGTGCGACTTATTTGCAAGAGGTCATCTGGTCAATTCATACTGGCATATCTAAATATTGAGGAGCAGGGATTCTGTGTTTTTACATGAGCTGAAAGTAAAACATAAATGTCTTGATGTTTTAATTGTTTTAAGTATAGGAGTAGGCTATCCTTGAACAATTCATTTATATTTTTGAAAAGAGGAAAGGAAGAGCTATAGCTAGACTACTATGATTTCTAAATTGTTGCCAGGGTAAGCCATGTGGTAATTAGCATCATAGGCCATACCAGAGGAAGATGTTTTGGGGTGAGGGCGCTGAATTTATTTTGCTTGCTGGGGGGAGATTTGCACTGCTACTAACAAAATGTTTCAGAGGTACACTTCAAAAGTATGTGGACACCTGCTCACCGAACATCTCATTCCAAAATCATGGGCATTAATATGGAGTTGGTCCCCACTTTGCTGCTATAACAGCCTCCTGTATTCTGGGAAGGCTTTCTACTAGATGTTAGAACATTGCTGCAGGGACTTGCTTCCATTCACCGACAACAGCATTAGTGAGGTCGGCCAATGACGTTGGGCGATTAGGCCTGGCTCGCAGTCGGCATTCCAATTGGGGTTGAGGTCAGGGCTCTGTGCCAGTCAAGTTCTTCCACACCGATCTCGACAAACCATTTGTTTATGGACCTCAATTTGTGCACAAGGGCATTGTCATGATGAGACAGGAAATGGCATTCCCCAAACTTTTGCCATAAATTTGGAAACACACAATTGTTTAGAATGTCATTGTATGCTGTAGCGTTAAGATTTCCCTTCACTGGAACTAAGGGGCCCAGCCTGAACCATGAAGTGTGATTCATTACTCCAGAGAACACATTTTTCACTGCTCCAGAGTCCACTACCAGTTCGCGGCTGATCCGTTGTTGCTCTTTGACGTTTCCACTTCACAATAACAGCACTTACAGTTGACGGGGCAGCTCTAGCAGGGCAGAAATTTGGCTAACTGATTTTTAGAAATGACAGTGCCACGTTGAAAGTCACTGAGCTCTTCAGTGCGAGCCATTCTACTGCCAATGTTTGTCTATGGAGATTGCATGTCTGTGTGCTTGATTTTATACACTTGTCAGCAACGGGTGTGGCTGAAATAGCCAAATCCACTAATTTGAAGGCAAGTCAACATACCTTTGGCCATTTAGTGTATCAACCCACTGAGTAATACGTCAATTCAACGTCTATTCCACGTTGATTCAAAGTAATTTCAGCCAAATGATGTGGAAACAACTTTGAGTCAACCAGTGTGTGCCCAGTGGGAAGTTAGGATATTGCATGCATGCTTACAAGAAACCCAAACCGGCTGCGTGCGTCCGCCATCATGCATAAATGTATTTTGTCCCCCCACACCAAACGCAATCACGACACGCAGGTTAAAATATCAAAACAAACTCTGAACCAATTACATTCATTTGGGGACAGGTCGAAAAACATTAAACATTTGAACACTTGCACTTGCTAGCAAATTTGTCCTTTTTAGCTAGCTTTCTGTTTCTAGCTAATTTGTCCTGGGATATAAACATTGATTTGTTATTTTACCTGAAATGCGCAAAGTCCTCTACTCCGACAATGAATCCACACATAAAATGTTCAACCGAATCGTTTCTAGTCATCTCTCCTCCTTCTAGGCTTTTTCTTCTCTGGACTTTATATTGGCAACTTTCATAAATTAAGTGCATTACCGCCACTGACCTCATTCGTCTTTCAATCACCCACGTGGGTATAACCAATGAGGAGATGGCACGTGGATACCTTCTTCTATAAACCAATGAGGAGATGGAAGAGGCAGGACTTGCAGCACAATCTGCGTCACTAATAGAACTGACTTCTATTTTAGCCCTTGGCAACGCAGATGCTCATTGGCGCGCGCGAGCAGTGTGGGTGCAATAATTTAGATTTCAAAATGTATTTTGCAACACGAGTGGTGTAGTCAGCCTGTTACAGTCAAACAACCAATAGCTTACTGCACGCCTCTGGTTCTTTTCCTGTGTTTGGTCCGGACTGCACTCTCATTTGCAGCAAACTGCACCAAGGTACCAATGGAATCGGGACCGAGACTATACTTTTATGCGAACCACAGTGCGTTTCAACAAGGCACACATCATTTTAACGTGGATAATTGGGTAATATTTGGTAGAGTCGTTGATCAATGAGATTCCAACCTATATTCACCCACTCAAAAAGACAACCACAAGTTAGTTGTCACTATGCTTTCAACCATCTAAAAGCTGTGTTACAGCCTGAATTAAAAATGGATTAAATAGATTTTTTCAAATGTATTGAAAATTAAATACAGAAATGTCTCAGGAAAATTCAATGTCTTCTTGGTAAGCAACTCCAGTGTAGATTTGGCCTTGTGTTTTAGGTTAATGCCCGGCTGAAAGGGGAATTTGTCTCCCAGTATCTCTTGGAAAGCAGACTGAACCAGATTTTCCTCCCTGTGCTTAGCTCTATTCCGTTTTATCCTAAAATAATCACCCTAGTCCTGGCCAATGACAAGCACACCCATAACATGATGCAGCCAACACCATGCTTGAAAATATGATTTGGACTCAGTGATGAGTTGGACTCAGTGATGTGTTGTGTTGAATTTGCCCCAAATATAACACCTTGTATTCAGGACATATTTCTTTGACACATTTTGACAAATTATTTTTGCGCCTTATTGCAAAAATGATGCATGTTTTGGAGTATTTTTATTCTGTAGAGCCTTTCTTATTTTCACTTTTCACTCTCATTTAGGTTAGTATTGTGGAGTAATTACAATGTTGTTGATCCATCCTCCATTCGTTTTCTCCTATAACAGCCATTATTAAACTATGTAACTGTTTAAAATCACCATTGGTCTCATGTTGAAATCCCTGAGCGGTTTCTTTCCTCTCCGGCAACTGAGTTAGGAAGGACGCCTGCATTTTGTAGTGACTGGGTGTATTGATACACCTTCTAAAGTGTAATGAATAACTTCATCATGCTCAAAAGTGCATTCAATGTCATTCATTTATTTTACCCATCTACCAAAAGGTGCCCTTCTTTGAGTCTATATTTGAAATTCACTGCTCGACTGAGGGACACTACAGATAATTGTATGTGTGGGGTACAGAGACGAGGTAGTCATTAAAAAAAAGTCAAAAAGTGTGAATACTTTCTGAAGGCACTGTACTGTATTACAAAAGTAATATTGAATTGTGTTTGGTTGACAACACAACCAAACATCAACATTATAAGGAGATGTATCTACTGCATGGATAGTTCCATCTGAGCCACTGGCTTAATCCCATTCTTTACCTTTTATTTTTGGTTGAGTTGGAGAATACAACATATAATTTGTTAACTTGCTTACAAGTTATTTGGCTATTTATTGTATTTCGAAAGTGATATTGAATTATGTTTGGTTGTCAACACAACCAAGTATTGACATTTTAAAGGAGATGTATCTTCTGCTTGGATAGTTCCTTCTGTGCCACTGACTCAGTCTGGCTTTAATTCCAGTTTGTCTACAAATTAATAACTGATATGACGGATTCATGTCTCCATCGCAACCAAAAATCCAGAGAACAGAACAAAATCAAATCAAAAATTCATTGCACTTTAAAGTTTGATTTATTCCTATTCTTTAATTTAGATTTTTGGTTTTGATGGAGACATGAATCCTGAAAACAACAGTTTATCATGATTACTTTTTTCAAAACCAATGTATTTTCCACGTGTCACAATACATTGACAAATTGCGTTGAAACAACATTGATTCAAACAGTTTGTGCCCGGTGGGTTATTTGGTGCACACCCCAGTACGGTTAGTGTTCCCACTTGTCCAATCTAACCAAATTTAGGGGTTAATCGCTCCAGAGTTCGAAAAAAAAACTTGGTATGAAAGCCCCCTTACCTTTGCCAAGCCAGCCCCAATCATCCCCCCCACCATCTGGGAGAGTATATATGGCCCCAGTAGGATGACGTCCAGTCCTCCACTAATGCACACACTCACAGACACAGCTGGGTTGAAGTGGCCACCGCTGGGTTCCGAAAGAATTAGGAGGTGTACAATCACATTGAAAAAATGTAAAACATTGATAAAAGAGATTCATACATGTGTTACAGCTATAAATCTCAAGTCATGTGAACAAAATTCTATTTTAGCCCAAAGTTGAAATCATTCATAAAAACATCCAAATACTTTCTGACCTTAGAGGAGGGAGATGTTAACAGGTGTCAGCATGTCCTCACCTGATCTCTCCCAGCACAGCGATAACAATCACCAGCGCCAGCCCATGAGCCAGAGCAGGCTGGAGACTCCCCGGAACGCCGGCGTTCTCAATAACAGACCCGCATCCCACGAAGATGAAAAGGGCGCATCCCACCACCTCAGCCAAGCACGGCTGGATATATCTCTCAAAGGTGGTAACTATCTTTCTGGAGTTGAAAACCTCTGAACCTGGCCCTGACTCCACAGTGTCAGTCCCAGCCACGGTGAAGAGCTCTGTCTTTGACTCTTTCACGGACATGTTGCTCAGCTGTCTCCTGCTGCTCTCTGTGTGTCACATACACCTGCTCTGTTAAGTGGTCAGCCAGAGCATGATACATGCCGTGATAAAAGTGCAGACAGGAGAGGCAGGACCGTCATATTGGGGTGGTCCCAGGATATGTGTGGGAGTATTCATATCGCCAACACCCCTTAATGTGGTGACATGTTTTGGCACACATCCCCATTTCTGAGTATAGTAATAGCCGTAGTGTTAGTGGTTATTGTAGTGGATGAAGAATTGATGATGGAAAGACGAGGATTAGCTTATCAGGTAACACAGCGGTAATAAATCGTGTTCATAATTAGCCTAGTAAGTAGGCATAGCTGCGAAAGAACAATATCAAGTGCGTTGAATTGTCCTACTTGCCTACTTAAAGGGGCAATCTGTTGTTGCTACATCTATTTTGGACGTATAAATTAATAATATTATCACGCCCTGACCTTAGAGAGCTTTTTATGTCTCTATTTTGGTTTGGTCAGGGTGTGACTAGGGTGGGCATTCTATGTTCTTTTTTCTATGTTTTGCATTTCTTTGTTTTGGCCGGGTGTGGTTCTCAATCAGGGACAGCTGACTATCGTTGTCTCTGATTGGGAACCATACTTAGGTAGCTTTTTCCCACCTATGTTTTGTGGGTAGTTGTTTTCTGTTTAGTGTTCTGCACCTGACAGGACTGTTTCAGTTTCGTTTTGCACTTTGTTATTTTGTTTCAGTGTTCAGTTTAATAAAAGTCATGAACACTTACCACGCTGCACTTTGGTCCGATTCTTCCTCATCAGACGACGACGACCGTTACAAATATGTACCCATCGATTTTTTAAGAATATAACTTACAAATGCCTCATGAGCTTAGTTCAACTGAAGTACCCCGTAAGAACCCAACATACAAGCCTGTTTTACTCCAAAGTTTGTAAACAAAGTAAATCTTAACAAACACTATATAGCCTCAAAACATGGTTAAAACTAAAATGTTGATATGATGGATGGTCAGTCCTTGCATCCATAGCTCTGTCTATGAGTAGTTCTTCAGGCCAATCCCTTAGCTTTTTACCAAAGCAGAGGCAGGGAATATTCTTTGTCATTCTTTCAATTAAGGACTCTAGCTTTAATAACTTTAATTAGGCCTAATAGATGTTAATAAGCAAAGGTTATGTTGTAAGTATTCAAGGCCATTTAACATGTTATCAGCAGCACTATCTACAGTGCCTTCAGAAAGTATTCACACCCCTTGACTTTATCCACATCTTGTTGTGTTACAGCCGGAATTTAAAATGCATTCAATTAAGATTTTTTGCACACAATACCCCACACTGTCAAAGTGGAATTTGTTTTTTAACATGTTAACAAATTAATTTAAAATTAAAAGTTGAAATGTCTTGAGTCAAAAGCTATTCAACCCCTTGTGATGTGTAAAAAAGCAGACATTGAATATTATTAATTACACTTTGGATGGCGTATCAATACACCCAGTCACTACAAAGATACAGACGTCCTTACTAACTCAGTTATTGGAGAGGAAGGAAACAGCTCAGGGATTTCACCATGAGGCCAATGGTGACTTTAAGACAGTTACAGAGTTGAATGGCTGTGAGGAAGGATCAACAGCATTGTAGTTACTCCACATTACTAACTTAATTGACAGAGTGAAAAGAAGGACAGCTGTACAGAATACAAATATTTCAAAACATGCATCCTTTTTGCAACAAGGCACCAAAATAATACTGCAAAACATTTTCACAAAGCAATTCAGTGTTTGTCCTGATACAAAGTGTTATGTTTGGGGCAAATCCAATATAACACTTTACTTAGTGCCATTCTACATTTTTTCAAGCATAATAGTGTCTGCATCATGTTATGGGTTCAGAGGCGATTTTAGCACTTCTAAATCTTGGTGGGGCAAACTCCCCAAAGCCACTACACAACACTAAACAAGACAAGAATTGCACTATAATAGTGACAAACGGTGCCCACAAACTGTTAGGGCCTACATAAAGCTGTCCCCAACAGCAGTCCCAACACCTTACCACTACTACACCTGACTATAAGCGGAGCCTTGTCTGGCAGCAAAACAGTTCATTCAGCCTCATTTACTGCCTTTAAAAAAAGATAGCTGATTTGGCTGACTTGCTTAAACAAATGTGGTTTCTACTGACAATTGAGATGTACAAACTATGGCATAAGTGGATGACGAGTAGATAAGAGGAAATCCGTAATTTCGATTAAGACATTAATGAGCGAGCTAGGATGGACATTGTCAATATAACTATTTGTTCAGCACTTTTGAAAAGTACAGCGACAGAATTCAGAACATGGCCATTCTTACAGTATTCTCCCTGTACACCAAGTCAGAACCATAGGATAAATAAAGGGGGCAAATAAGCAGACAATGAAACTATTACAATATTCGATGATAGCATTTCTAGCAGGACCTGAAAATCGTTGTCTAACAATGATGAACAACCAATTTGGCAGAGCTTCAAGAATTTGAAAAAGAATGATGGGCAAATGAGACTTAGCCATAAAAACTCACAGCTGTAATTGCTGCCAAAGGTGCTTCTACAAAGTATTGACTTATGGGTCTGAATACTTATGTAAATTAAATATTCTGTATTTCATTTTCAATAAATTGGCAAACATTTCTAAAAAAATATTTTCAGTTTGTTGTTATGGGGTATTATGTGCAGATAGGTGAAAAAATATATATCTAATCCATTTTTAATTCAGGCTGTACCACAAGGAAATGTGGAACAAGTCAAGGGGTATAAATAATAACGTACACTGAGTGTACAAACATTAGGAACACCTGTTCTTTCCATGACATAGACTGACCAGGCGAATCCAGTGGAAGTCTATGATCCGTTGATGATATCACCTGTTAAATCCACTTCAATCAGTGTAGATAAAGGGGAGAAGACAGGTTAACAAAATGTTTAAGCATTGAGACAGTTGAGACATGTATGTGTGACATTCAGAGGGTGAATGTGCAAGACAAAATATTTAAGTACCTTTGAACGGGATTTGGTAGATGGTGCCAGGCGCACCGGTTTAAGTGTCAAGAACTGCCACGCTGCTGAGTTTTTCACTCTCAATCACATGGACTGGGAAATGATCCGGGCAGCCTCAGAGAATAACATTGATTAATACGCTGACTCTGTGAGTGAGTTTATAAGGAAGTACATTGGAGGTGTTGTACCCACTGTGACTGTAAAACCTACCCTAACCAGAAACCGTGGATAGATGACTGAAAGCGCAAACCACTGCATTTAACCATGGAAAGATGGATCTCAACCCTGCCCTGTGCAATTGGGTCCTGGACTTTCTGACGGGCCACCCCCAGATGGTGAAGGTAGGAAACAACATCGCTGCTTCGCTGATCCTCAACACTGGGGCCCCACAAGGGTGTGTGGTCAGCCCCCTCCTGTACTCCCTGTTCACCGATGACTGCGTGGCCATGCATGCCTCCAACTCAATCATAAAGTTTGCAGATGACACAACAGTAGTGGGCTTGATTACCAACAATGACGAGACAGCCTACAGGGAGGATGTGAGTGCACTCGGAGTGTGGTGTCAGGAAAACAACCTCTCACTCAATGTCAACAAAACAAAAGAGATGATCGTGGACTTCAGGAAACAGCAGAGGGAGCACCCCCCTAGCCACATCGACGGGACAGTAGTGGAGAAGGTGGAAAGTTTTAAGTTCCTTGGCATACACATCACAGACAACCTGAAATGGTCCACCCACACAGACAGTGTGTTGAAAAAGGTGCAACAGCGCCTCTTCAACCTCAAGAGGCTGAAGAAATTTGTCTTGTCACCTAAAACCCTGACAAACATTTACAGCTGCACAATTGAGAGCATCGTTCTGGGATGTATCCCTGCCTGGTACGGCAACTGTACCACCCTCAACTGCAGGGCTCGCCAGAGGGTGGTGCAGTCTGCCGAACGGATCACTGGTGGCAAACTACTTGCCCTCCAGGACACCTACAGCACCCAATGTCACAGGAAGGCCAAAAATATCATCAAGGACATCAACCACCCAAGCCACTGCCTGTTCACCTACCATTCAGAAGGCGAAGTCAGTACAGGTGCATCAAAGCTGGGACCGAGAGACTGAAAAACAGCTTCTATCTCACAGCAACCACTAACTCAGAGAGGCTGCTGCCTACATACAGACTCAAAACATTAGCCACTTTAATAAATGGATCACTAGTCACTTTAAATAATGCCACTTGCATATCTTTCATTACTCATCTCATATGTATATACTGTATCTTATACCATCTATTGCATCTTGCCTATGCCTGCTCGACCATCGCTCATCCATATATTTATATGTACATATTCTTAATCCATCCCTTTAGATTTGTGTGTATTAGGTAGTTGTTGGGGAATTGGTAGATTACTTGTTAGATGTTACTGCACGGTCGGAACTAGAAGCACAAGCATTTCGCTACACTCGCATTAACATCTGCTAACCATATGTATGTGACCAATAACATTTGATTTGATTTCTAAATTCTTAATACATAGAAACACTTTTTAGTTCACAACACAATGGCACATTTAAAAACTTTACCGGTGTCCGGCTTTTACTTTTCTCCAACATCCAGCAAACCTGCTCAATGTTGTCTGAAGGTACATTAGAAACAGGCCGTGCCATCTTAGACAAATGGATTCAACGAAATGAAGGCTAGGGATACTATCCTTTCCAATGTCTTGTCATTCATATCACACTTCCAGCACAAACTTCTCTTTTCTTTCCCAAAAACATGCTGGGAGGCAGTGGGTGCACTTATGGGATGCAGAGGAAACACATTAAGTAGAATTCTGCTGATGCCAGAAGTTTCCAACACCAGATTGATCCAGATTGATTCACCTCTAGTACTTATGGAGGGGACACTTCACACAATAAAATAATGGAGTCATGCTTCCATTCCACTTTCCCTCAGACTAAAACTGAAACTGCCAATTCAAACAGTCTAAAGTTGCATTTGGCATGCAAAATTACACACAGTCAGCAAGATTTAATGCATTAAACAAGATAGTGTCTAATACTTGAGATAAGTATGACACGATAGTGCTTCAATGTCTCTTCTCACTTTCAAACATAGTCTAGGGCCCCTGGCCTAATCACCAGTAATGGATCTACCCTTGAGAGCAGCTCTTTGAATAAGTGTAATCTTTGGGAATATCTTGTCAACGAATCACTAATTCCATAGGCTTTTATCCATGGAGAGAGATATAGAACCTCCCTGTAACAGTATCCTTGAAAAGGAGGGACTGCCCTGCCTTGCAGACAGTAGCTAGTAGAATACACAGCCAGTATTGTTGTCTGGCCAGGTCCAGGTTTCCCAAAAGCATCTTAAGGCTGGGCTCATCATTTGAACCTTCGTAGGAGCATCGTTTAATATCTGAGTGGTTTCCCAAAACCATCGTTATTAATGTTGCACTTGAAAACACTCGTAATCTAACGCCTGCCTCAGACCACTTGTCGAACAGCAAAGTGTAACGTTAGATGCTTTTTTTGCTCTCCCGCATCACTTTATACACAAGATATCTGCTGTCCCTGATTGAGAACCATACCTGGCCAAAAACAAAGAAATACAAACATAGAAAAAGGAACATAGAATGCCCACCCTAGTCACACCCTGGCCTAACCAAAATAGAGAATAAAAAGCCTCTCTATGGCCAGGGCGTGACACCTATTTTAATCATATTGAAATACATTTAATGTTCAATCAATTGAGTTTTATTTTGCTACTTGTAGGCTACTGTCTAATTTGTCTCAATATATTTCATGATGTGTAGCCTTACATGTGCGCAATGATGTGCCAAATCTGTGATTCAGTGAATTTTTATTGAGTAATCATTAGAATAAGCCGCCTCAATATTTGCAGCCATAGGTGATATTATCTCTCCAGGAGCTGATCAGCGTTGTGAAATAATTATAATGTTAAAGAAAGATCTGAATTGAGAAAGCTGATCCGAGAGCAGCGCTCCCTTTCTTTTGATCCTATCAGTACCGACATATTCTCTAACGATGCAAACGTATGTTACATCTTTGGCCGTTGTAGGAAAGATGCATCCTTAAAACACCTAAATTCCATCTCTATTGGGAAACCGGGCCCTGGCCTGTTATCATTACGTGGGGCTGAAGTGTGAGGGGTACTGCGTGGGAGTATGAATATAATTTTTAGCTATGGGCTAGGGGAGAGCCCAGCACGGGATGGTACGGAAGGTCTCCTTGGCATCTCTGAGTGAACACATGACCAGAGATGATACACATTGCACAACACACAACGGTTGTGGCTCTAATAGTTTTAACTAGCTTCATGTTCCTACTGCCATGATCTCTGATCTGGCAGAACATAATGATAGGTGAAAGAACAAGTTGGAAACCTATCCAGTCCTTTCAGTGCTGATGGAGAAAAGGTGACTTGGAAAGGAAGCAATTGAAGAGTTTTGAGACACAGCCAAGATAACATCTCAGACTGGGGAATCTTGCTCTGCTCTGGTCTAAGGATCAAAAGTCACCTAGAATGCCACATGTGGATTGTGGAATGGAACATAGCGTTGAATTGGAATGTCCATCCGTTCTACAAACTCTAATTCTATGGGGAGAAACAATGTTCATAGGGCCTAGCTCTAATTCTAGAAAAGATCTGCAAGGCTAAGCTACTCCGTACATCTTTCCAATTTCATCTTTTGAATGACAGTGTAGTTGGCGTAGAGAGACATCCAAGTTGCCATACCCAGATAATCCTGGTGTGTTTGAGTGTAACCGTATCCTGAGTGCTCAGAGTATCCCCTTAATGTACCTTCAGCGCTGTGCCACTGGCTCAGGGTGAACAGACAGGACTGCTGGAATACTAATAATTTCCTCACTGTATTTAACTAACATTGGATCAGGAGTGTGTGTGAAGTGGAAAGCAGACCTGTGGGAGTGTGTGAGTACAAGTATACAAAAGTAGTGCACTGGGCCTGTTCTAGTCCTGTATTAGCAGACCCTCGTCAATGAAAGAAATCACACCCCCCCACCACATTTTCCCGTGGCTATGAAACCATGTCACAGTATGCTACTATAAGTTTTCAGTTGTGCACAAGCCCTATCATTTCATCTGTCCAATATCCATTATGTTGTGAGCCCTGAGCTGCCAACTGTTACTAATATGACAAACTCAACCTCTTCTCCAAACTGATTGAGTGGTGAAAAGGCCAGCAACAACCCCTCTATTGTAGAAACCGGGCAGAGTATTAATTTATCCTCTCCAGCACGTTGCCATGGGGATCATACTTAGACTGGTGGCTGGGTGCAGCCTAACTGTCTGGAGCAGTGGAAATGCGTTCTCTGGAGTGATGAATTACGCTTTACCATCTGGCAGTCCAACGGCCAAATGTGTGATCGGCGGATGCCAGGAGAATTCTACCTGCCTTAATGCATAGTGCCAACTGTAAAGTTTGGTGGATGAGGAATAATGGTCTGGGGTAATAATGGTTCGGGCCAGGCCCCTTAGTTCCAGTGAAGGGAAATCTTAACGATACAGCGTACAATTACATTCTAGAGCCCTGACCTAAACCCCATTGACCTCCTTTGGAATGAATTGGAACGCCTGCAAGCCAGGCCTAAATGCCCAACATCAGTGCTCCCGCAGAAATTATATATTTTTTACACATATTTTATAAAATATGTATACAGTGCATTCGGAAAGAATTCAGACCCCTTGTCTTTTTTCACATTTTGTCAAAAAAATGTAAACAAAAAAAAATCCTCATCAATATACACACAGTACCCCATAATGATGAAGTAAAAATTGATTTTTAGATTTTTTTGCCAATGTATTAAAAATCAAAAACAAAAATACCTCATTTACACAAGTATTCAGACCCTTTGCTATGAGACTCAAAATTGAGCTCAGGTGCATCCTGTTTCCATTGATCATCCTTGAGATGTTTCTACAACTTGATTGGGGTCCACCTGTGGTAAATTCAATTGATTGGACATGATTTGGAAAGGCACACACCTGTCTATATAAGGTCCCACAGCTGACAGTGCATGTCAGATCAAAAACCAAGCCATGATGTTGTAGGAATTGTCCGTAGAGCTCAGAGACTGGATTGTGTCCAGGCACAGATCTAGGGAAGGGTACCAAAACATTTCTGCAGCATTGAAGGTCTCCAAGAACACAGTGGCCTCCTTCATTCTTCAATGGAAGAAGTTTGGAACCACCGTGACTCTTCCTAGAGCTAGTGGCCCGGCCAAACTGAGCAATCAGGGGAGAAGGGTCAGGGAGGTGACCAAAAATAGTCACTCTGACAGAGCTCTAGAGTTCCTCTGTGGAGATGGGAGAACCTTCCAGAAGGACCTTTTACATGTACTTGTTAGCATTGCTACCCCTGGATTACAGAGCATCAATGTGGTTCGAAAACAGCTTCCCTTGTGTTCAGCGCCAATTTTACAACATAGTTCAATCCTCCCATTCGTTATTGAATGTGAGTGAATTTTTCCAATTAATAGCAAACATTTTGCAGCAATTAGTCTTAAGTTACAAATATTGGTCACAAATATAAATTCCTAGACACAATGACATGTTGGCACAGACATTATCTCAAAATGGTGTCAGTTATTCACTGGATCATAGAATATGTCGTTTAAAAAAATATATTTTATCTCCAACATTGATATGACATTTCTGTGTGCATCACATGCATTTTTGCAGGAGTGTAGTAAATTCTATAGATCTTGAATTGCAATAATATATGTATAAGGTTGTAGGTGCAAATATGAACATATTCACGTGTGACTTCATCGCCTTCTTCCTTGATCTGTTTCCCATTTGTTCCTTGGGTTCTGAGCTATCAGGTAGAGATTAAATCAACCCTTGATTTAACTTGGCAATTGACTTATTTGTCATTACAGCTTTTTCAGTATTTTTTTCAATGCTAGATGCTTTAGGTTCATCCAGATTCTATTGAAGCGATTTAAGATTTCTTAGTTGTAAAACTTAAAGAAATTTGTCTTGGATAACCCACATTGTCTTGTAATTGATTGAATGGCCGTAAAGAGCCATCATAGTACATATGCTAAACATTTATCATGCCAATTTGGAACCAGTACTTAAAGGTATTGTCATTAAATGCTGGAGGTAGTTTGAGGTTGTCACAAATAGGGGTGCCTGGCAATGTGGGTTTAATCCATTTCATGAATTTATATACATTTTCTTGAATTGAAAATGTTGCCTTTTTTCTTTTTTCTTTAAAGCCAGGGACCCAAATTAGTGAATATATTTTAAATCATAAGGTATTCATGGCTTCAATACTCCTCCAAGTACAAGGATAGTCTACTGTCCATTGTTTGAGTGAACACAGTTGTGCGGCCCAGTAATACATTTTTATGAGTTAGTCCAAGACCTCCATCTTTATAAGGTAAGTGTAAAACATTCCATTTGACTCTTGAGGTCTTTCCATTAAAGATGGAGAGTTGGACTTTTATTCTCTTAAAGCAGGTTGATGGAATTGAAACTGGTCAGGCTTGGAATATATACATCAACCTTGGTAATATATTAATATTGCCCTACTTAACATAGAAATAGGGAGATTTCTCCATTTCTGAACATTGGATTCAATCTTATCTATACTGAACCTAAATGTAACATGTAAAGTGTTGGTCCCATCTTTCATGAGCTGAAATAAAGATCCCAGAAATGTTCTATACTCACAAAGCTTATTTCTCTAAAATGTTGTGCACAAATTTGCTTACATCCCTGATAGTGGGCATTTCTCCTTTGCCAAGATAATCCATCCACCTGACAGGTGTGGCATATCAAGAATCATGACCATTACACAGGTGCACCTTCTGCTGGGGACAATAAAAGGCCACTCAAATGTGCAGTTTTATCATACAACACAATGGCCTGCATACTCCCCAGACATGTCACCCATTGAACATTTTTGGGATGTTCTGGATTGACGTGTACGACAGCGTGTTCCAGTTCCCGACATTATCAAGCAACTTCACACAAGCATTGAAGAGGACTGGAACAACATTCCACGGGGCACAATCAACAGCCACAACTCTATGCGAAGGAGATGTGTTTTTGCGCTGTATGAGGCAAATGGTGGTCACACCAGAAATTGACTGGTTTTCTGATCCACGCCCCTACCTTTTTTAAGGTGTCTGTAATAAAGTGATGTGCAATCCATAGATTAGGGCCTTATTTAAATTGACTGATTTCCTTATTAACTGTAACTCTGTAAATTGTTTTGAATTGTTGCATGTTGTGTTTTAGGTTTTTGTTCGGTGTAGTAAATTAGAGTAGTTGATTTTATAGGCCTCTTCCAAATTGCTAGGTATTAATACACCCAGGTATTTTGTCTGTCAATTTCCACTGAAATCTACTATATAAGCTTGAAGAGTAATAACTGAAATAATAGGCATTTCTAATTGTCTCCTAAGTCTCTTTGAATCCTGATACAGCACCATAAACTGTATTTCCAGTTGCAAAAGAAATGACAGAGAATGTTCAGATAAATACAGTAAAATGTAATCTGGATACAATATCACATGTTTTACACTAATCCCTATTCCCCGGCTTGAGCCATGAGTTATTATTTATTGAGGCTAGGGGTTCCGTGGCTAAAGCAAATAAATAACTGGACAAAGGGCATCCCTGTAGACTCGGAGCTAGAAAATGCTACATCATACACTACAGGCGAGGAACAATGGGGAAAGTAATTCTGCTTTGAAAGTTGATCAACTTGTAACCCCACTTTTGAAAAGATGGCCCTTGATTGTTTTGGTAAACCTACTGGAGAGCTCTCCTTTGTCTACACCCATTCAGCATTGTTCACACTCTCTTAAGCCTTAGCCTCACCCATCTCTTTAAGTATGCACATGTGAGGCCATGTACTAAACAACCAAAGATTTCAAGACTAAAGGCTAGTTTATACTATGTCTATATGTCACAGTAACCTGAACATTCTATTGTCGTCCAACATCCAACTTGTCGTTGTCATTATGAAAAAGTATTAACACAAAAATGACAGGCTGCATGACATTAACAGCCAGGTCGTCCAAAATAGCGTAACTGGTGTATTTTAACACCAATTAACCCACCTGTTTTAAAATAAATGTATTATATGTCAATCTAGAAAACCAGGCAACTAAAAGCAACTTTCTAAACAAAGTTTTGGTTAGTTTCTAGCTTGTTAGCTAGCTAGCTGACGTTAAGTTAGCTGGCTAGCCAGTTCAAATAATGACCATATCATATAGCTGACAACGTCTTCACTTTTGCTCATTTGTATTAATTGTTACAGGAAAATAAACTCACAACAAGATCATTATTTATCATAAGTTCATGGCGAGCCAATTACAGAAAATAGCTTATGGTTGTGAGTGCTACAGAAGGTGTAAATGGTACAGGGCAATGGTTACTTGCATAGTTTGTTTAGACATGTAGCTAGCTGGATAACTAGCTAAACAATGAGCCATAATCCCAACTCATAACGTTACTGTCCTGCAACCAGGTTACATTTTTTAGCTAGCTAGCTAACATTAGGCTATAACTTGTGTACAAATGGCTCTGAGATACAAATAATATCACTACACAGATCATACACAACGTTAGCTAGCAAGTCAGCCAGCTGAGATTAGCTAGCTACAGTAGCTAACAGTACGCTTTAACTAAAAATGTTAAATGTATAATATCTGAATGTAGCAGGCTGCTTTTCCTTCACTCTGCGGTCCAACTCATCATAAACCATCTCAATTGGGTTGAGGTCGGGTGATTTGGGGGGTCCAGGTCATCTGATGCAGCACTCAATCACTCTCCTTTGTCAAATAGCCCTTACACAGCCTGGAGGTGTGTTGGGTCATTGTCCTGTTGGAAAAAAAATGGTTGTCCCACTAAGCACAAACCAGATGGGATGGCATGTCGCAGAATGCTTCGGTAGCCATGCAGGTTATGTATGCCTTGAATTCCAAATAAATCACAGACAGTGTCACCAGCAAACCAACCCCACACCATTACACCTCCTCCTCGGTGCTTCATGGTGGGAACCACTCATGCAGAGATCATCCCTTCACCTACTCTGCGTCTCACAAAGACCAGGACGATTGGAAGCAAAAATCGCACATTTGGACTCATCAGATCAAAGGGCAGATTTCCACTGGTCTGCATTTTTGCTATTTCGATATTTGCCTCATGACTCCTGCATGCTTTGTTGACTACAAACTTTCTTTTCCCAAACGTGGGACAGACTATGCTTGTTCCCACACTTGGGACTCTATTGTTTACACAGTCTTTTGGCCTCCCATCCCATTCTAACCACCTCTCGTCGGCTTTGTATTCATGTTACCTGATGAAATTGCTGTACAATATGATCTTATTGCCATCTGATGCACATTCAGATGTCATAAATCAGCACTGCAGAGCACTCACTGTCCTATGCTGTGCCTTCATTGTATTACTGTTGATGATATCTGGAAATGTGCATGTACACCCTGGCCCATCTACTGTTGTTAGCCACAATTCTGACTTGTGCTCTGATATCTGCTTCACTGATTTCTGCTCTCATAAAAGGCTTGGTTTTCTGCACATTAACACTAGAAGCTTATTTCCTAAAATGGATAAATTGAAAGTGTGGGTTCACAGCTCCAATTCAGATGTGTTGGTCATTACTGAGACATGATTAAGGAAGAGTGTTTTGAATACTGATGTTAACCTTTCTGGTTATAACCTTTTTCGGCAAGACAGATCTTGGGGGAGTGGCAAGGATCACCTTCAGTGCTCGGTTGTCTCCACCAAGTCTGTCCTCAAACAATTGGATTGGCTGGTTTTAAGTATTACACTTTCAAATAGCTCTTTGTTGACTGTTGCTGGGTGCTATCGTCCTCCATCACCACCGGCCTCTACTCTACCTGCCCTAAGCTTTCTCCTGGCCCCTTTACACTAAGTCTGAATTTGTCCTGCTAGGTGACCTAAACTGGGACATGCTTAAACCACCTGACCAAGTCCTAAAGCAATGGGACTCCCTAACACTCAGAAAAGGCTACTCTTCTTGATGCTATCCTCACAAATAATCTTGATAGGTATCAGTCTGGCGTTTTCTGTAATGACCTTAGTGATCACTGTTTTACAGCCTGTTTTCGTAATGGCTGCTCAGTGAAACGACTACTGATTTGTCATAGACACTTGCTAAAAAACTTGAATGAGCAACCCTTCCTTCATGAACTGGCCTCTGTAAAATGGTATAGAATCAGCTTGATCCCCTCTGTCGAAGACGCGTTGACCTTTTTTGATATTTTCAGTGGTATTGTTAACAAACACGCCCTCATAATGAAAATGAGAATTAAAGACAGGTTCTGTCCCTGGTTCAACCATGATCTTGCAGAGTTACTCCACCTCAAGATTTGCATTTGGCGAAAGGCTCGGCTGACTGGCTCTCGTTCAGGCAAAGGAAAAATAAGTGCACTCAGGCTATCCGAAAGGACAAAGTTAGTTACTTTAAGGAGCAGTTCTCTCTCTGTGGGTCTAACCCCAAGAAGTTCTGGAAAACGGTTGAAGACCTTGAGAATAAACCCTCCTCTTCACAGCTGTCCATGTCCCTTAATGTTGATGATGTGGTTGTTACTGACACAAAGCACATGGCTGAGCTCTTTAATCACCACTTTATTAAGTCAGGATTCCTATTTGACTCAGCCATGCCTCCTTACCAGTCCAACATTTCCTCATCTCCCACCCCTTCTAATGCAACTAGCTCCAATGCTCCTCCCTCTTTTTCCCCCTGCCCGCTACAAAATTTCTCCCTGCAGGCGGTCGCTGAGTCCGAGGTGCTAAAGGAGCTCCTGAAACTTGACCCCCAAAAAACATCTGGGTCAGAGGGTTTAGACCCTTTCTTCTTTAAGGTTACTGCCCCTATAATCGGCAAGCCTATCTCCAACCTTTTTTAACCTGTATCTCCTTTCTGGGGAGGGTCCCATTGCATAGAAGGCAGGCACGATTCGTCCTTTATTTAAAGGGGGAGATAAAGCTGATACTAATTATTATAGGCCTATTTCTATTTTGCCCTGATTATCAAAAGTGTTGAAAAAAACTTGTCAATAATCAACTGACTGGCTTTCTTGATGTCTATTAGTATTCTCTCTGGTATGCAATCTGGTTTCCGCTCAGGTTATGGATGTGTTACTGCAACCTTAAAGGTCCACAATGATGTCACCATTGCCCTTTACTCTAAGCAATGTTGTGCTGCTATTTTTATTGACTTGGCCAAAGCTTTTGATATGGAAGACCATTCCATTCTTGTGGGCCGGCTAAGGAGTATTGGTGTCTCTGAGGGGTGTCTCTGACAGGTGCCTGGTGTCTCTGACAGGCCACTGCCTGTCACCAATGGAGTATCCCAAGACTCAATCCTAGGCCTCACGCTCTTCTCGATTTACATCAACAACACAGCTCAGGCAGTAGGAAGCTCTCTCATCCATTTATATGCAGATGATACAGTCTTATACTCAACTGGCCTCCCCGGATTTTGTGTTAAATGCTCTACAACAAGCTTTCTCTACCCTTAACCTTGTTCTGAACACCTCCAAAACAAAGGACATGTGGTTTGGTAAAAATAATGCCTCTCTCCCCACAGGTGTGATTACTACCTCTGAGGGTTTAGAGCTTGAGGTAGTCACCTCATACAAGTACTTGGGAGTATGGCCAGACAGTACACTGTCCTTCTCTTAGCACATATCAAAGCTGCAGGCTAAAGTTAAATCTAGACTTGGTTTCCTCTATCGTAATTGCTCCTCTTTCACCCCAGCTACCAAACTAACCCTGATTCAGGTGACCATCCTACCCATGCTGAATTAAGGAGACATCATTTATAGATCAGCAGGTAAGGGTGTGCTCGAGCGGCTAGATATTCCTCACCATTTAGCCATCAGATTTGCAACTAATGCTCCTTATAGGACACATCACTGCACTCTACAGTATACTCCTCTGTAAACTGATCATCTCTGTATGATGCTTATTTATAAAACCCTCTTAGGCCTCACTCCCCCCTATCTGAGATATCTACTGCAGCCCTCATCCTCCACATACAACACCCGTTCTGCCAGTCACATCCTGTTAAAGGTCCCCAAAGCACACACATCCCTGAGTCGCTTGTCTTTTCAGTTCGCTGCAGCTAACGACTGGAATGAGCTGCAACAAACACATAAACTGGACAGTTTTATCTCAATCTCTTCATTCAAAGACTCGATCATGGACACTCTTACTGACAGTTGTGGCTGCTTTGCGTGATGTATTGTTGTCCCTAACTTCTTGCCCTTTGTGCTGTTGTCTGTGCCTAATAATGTTTGTACCCTGTTTTGTGCTGCTACCATGTTGTTGTTGTCATGTTGTGTTGCTACTATACTGTGTTGTCATGTGTTGCTGGCTTGATATGTTGTCGTCTTAGGTCTCTCTTTATGTAGTGTTGTCTCTCTTGTCATGATGTATGTTTTGTCCTATATTTATATTTTATTTTTAATCCCAGCCCCCTACCAAAAGGCCTTTTGGTAGGCTGTCATTGTAAATAAGAATTTGTTCTTAACTGACTCGCCTAGTTAAATAAATAAAAATATGGACTTGGTCTTTTACCACCCCTACCTTGTCACAACAAAAGTGACTGGCTCAAACGCATTAAAAAGGAAAGAAATTCCACAAATGAACTTTTACAAGGCACACCTGTTAATTTAAATGCATTCCAGGTATCTACCTTGTGAAGCTGGTTGAGAGAATGCCAAGAGTGTGCAAAGCTGTCATCATTGCAGCAGGTGGCTACTTTGAAGAATCTCAAATATAAAATATATTTTTGGTTACTACGTGATTCCAAATGTTTATAAATCCTCTATGACAACAAAATCGTAAACAACAGAGTAAGACTGGCTAATAAGTCCATAGTTTGGGGGTTATGCTCAGGTACAACAATTTGGCTAATCTATACTTCCATATTTCCAAGTCCTAGTCTTGAAGATCAAGGTGTATAACATTTTATTGGAATGACTGGAATTCTGATAGACTTTGGTTTTTAATGTAAAGATATAATTTAGTCATATTATATGGAGTAGAAAGCGATAGGTTAGAAGAAGCCTACATAACCAACCCATAAAGTAACATTTTACATCCATATATGGCCAGTTATGTAAACTTTAACATTGATTTATCCTGCAACAGATGTCATTCAATTGGTAACATACATTTTTGTCTTCTTCTAATGCCTCTTAAGGGGAAAGTAATTTAAAAGTAGCTGAATGTACTCAGATTACGTTACCGAGTTGGTGTAATCCAAAAGTTATGTTACTGATTACAATTCTGGACAGGTAACTAGTAACTAACAGATTACATTTAGAAAGTAACCTACCCAACCCTGGTAATAGCTGATGTGTATAGTGTTGGGTCATCGGCTTACATAGACACTGGCTTTACTGAAAGCAAGTAGCATGTCGTTAGTAAAGATTGAAAAAAGTAAAGGGCCTAGCCCGGGGGAATTCCTGATTCTACCTGGATTATGTTGGAGAGGCTTCCATTTAAGAACACCCTCTGTGTTCTGTTAGACACGTAACTCTTCATCCACAATATAGCAGGGGATGTAAAGCCAAAACACATACATTTTCCCAGCAGCAGATTATGACCGATAATGTCAAAAGCTGCACTGAAGTCTAACAGCCCCTCATCAATTTCTCTCAGCCAATCATCAGTCATTTGTGTAGGTGCTGTGCATTTTGAATGTCCTTCCCTATAAGCGTGCTAAAAGTCTGTTGTCAATTTGTTTACTGTAAAATAGAATTGTGTCTGGTCAAACACAGTTTTACTAAGGGTTGGTAACAGGCTTATTGTCAGCTATTTGAACCAGTAAAGTGGGCTTTACTATTCTTAGGAAGCGGAATTACTTTTGCTTCCCTCCAGCCCCGAGGGCACACACTTTCTAGCAAGCTTAAATTGAAGATATGGCAAATAGGATGGTAATATCGTCCGCTATTATCCTCAGTAATTTTCTGTCCAAGTTGTCAGACCCAGGTGGCTTGTAATTGTCATTGACCCAGGTGGCTTGTCAATAATTTTTTTCACCTCTTCCACACTCACTTAACAGAATAAAAAAATTCAGTAATCGGGATCCTAATCACAGCTGTCACCCTAGTGTTTGAGCTTCCAGTTTCTCCAAGTAGGCCCAGAGCTTTCCCACTCTCCTAGCCCAGAGAGTTTCCCTGTTAGGACAAAAGTTTTCAGCACGACAGTAGGCTCCCACCCTTCAGCCATTCTAGTTTCGCTGTCTCCAGCTCCAGCTTTACTCAGTCCGCTGCTCCGACAGGCTTTAGGTTCTCTGCCCCTCTAGGTCTGCACTCTCTGCCTTTAGTCAGCTGCCTCCAGCCTCAGTCAGCAAGCAGTCAGCTACGCACTAAACCTCCTGCCCTAGTTCTAGGCCCTCTATCTCTATCAGCCCCTTGACCTGGAGGGCCCACTGTTTCCTGACCCAGGGGGCCTGCTGTTTCCTCTGGGTGGCTGCCCTCCTCCTGCACTAAAATACCCTCTGTCCCTTGCACCTGGGAAACTTCCTGACCTCCTCTCTGGGCCCAGCCTGCCCCTGCCTACGGATCCTTAATGGGCTCCGCTCCTGCTCCACCGTGGTAGCCATTGCCTTGCAATTTAAAATACTTTGATTGCCTGAGTGGTGAGTCACCAACGTCAGCCGCAGGCAGTATCCTGCCAATGACAGTTGTGGCTAATTCATGACTCTGGCACCAGAGGGACATTTTTGTTGTTGTTGTCAGGGACCATGTACAACATGCCATTGCACCATATTCCTGTATTGTGATGGCAGCATCATGTTATGGGTATGTTTGCCATTGGCAGGGACTGTGGAGTTTGTCAAGATCAAAATAAATATGAAAGTAGCAAAGCCCAGATAAAACATTTGAAGAAACCCTGCCTCCTGAATTTATTTTTGCAGGACAATTACACAAAGTTGAATGCCAAAGACACACCAGATGGCTTTCCAATAGGTGTTGTGTTCCTGAATGTTCCAGTCTCTGTCCTGACATAAATCAGTGTGCGAATCAAAGACAAGATTTTAATATTGCTGTCCTTCAATGACCAACAAAATTTGCTGAGCTTGAGCAATTTTGACAAAAACAATGAATATAGTGGGGTCCAAAATTATTAACACCCTTGATAAAGATGAGCAATAATGACTCAATAAAATAAATAATTCAAATACTGAGATATTGTATGATAACAAATTTGTGAAATTATATGTTATACTAATACAATTGCTCAAGTAATATATTTTATCTCCTGAAGAGGTAGGGGTTCAAATGATTGACATCCCTAAAGATTTTTATAAATAATGTATTTGGTCCCATATTCGTTGCATGCAATGAATACAAACTTGTGACACTAAGCTTGTTGGATGCATTTGCAGTTTGTTTTGGTTGTGTTTCAGAGTACAAAGATCATACCCCCATGCTAACCTCCCGTTATTGGTAATTGTGAGAGTTTAGCATGTCTTGGGGATATGATCTTTGATCTCTTTCTTACTCATCATTATTCACGATTTTTCAGGATTATCCATAACCATGGTAGCATCCACATGAATGTGTTTAGAAACATTCTATTCTTATCTATAAAAAAGTGACACAAATGACTCAACATTTATTTATATTGGGCACAATAGAAGATGAAAAACCATAACTAACTGCAAATGCATCCAAGTTTGTAGAGTCACAAGCTTGTAGTCATTGTGTGATAGTTCAGTATTTGGTTCAGTATTTGGTCCCATATTCCTATAACTACTTTATAAGACTCTTTCAATCATTTTGACCCTCTACCTTTGAGGAAAAAAATATAAAACTTGTTAAACAAAATCTCTTTCTCTGAGCAATTATATTAGTATATACTCAATTTCCCAATATTATGAGCATTCAATAAAGCTCAATATTTTAAATATTTTATGCAGCGATTATTGCTCATCTCTATGAAGGGTGTAAAAATGTTCAAACCCCACTGTATGTCACACTAATTTTTATGTATTTACAAGTAATTTGGAAAATGTTCTATAATTTGTAGGTTGAGTACATTGGTAGGGAAAAAAGTAATTGAATCCATTTTTGGGGTTAAGTTTTAAGGCAGCAAAATGTGAAGACTGTGCAATGGGTGTGTAGACTAGACACTGTATATGTGTTATAAACATCTCTCTAACATCACTGTCTTCAGTGCTCTAGTGCTGCTATCTGTATCCATACCACACTGTACACAAGGTCATATTGGGTTAATGTTTCTCTGTAAAACACAGGATCTGACCAGAAGGACATAAGGGTCTCAGAGGGTGACAAACTATTCAATGTGTCTTCCATGTGGAAATGACATCGACTTTCATGGCATCTAATGCAGTCTGTTGACCATAGGTAATGAAATGGAGGTCAGGTTTTTAAACACAAATATTAACAGCTTTATTCAACCTCTAGACCTGCATTGTTGTGTCATTGGTACTGTTGTATCACCTGCAAGAACTTGAAATGTGTTTGCTCTGATTGAAAATGCCACTCCTATTTCTTTGACTAGAATCCTTGTTACATGCAAATGTATCTATTGCTACCTTAAATCCAGCAATTTCCTAATTGAATCAAAGAAATCTTTATGTGCATTCAATGTATTAACTTTACATTTCTATTCGTAAGACACTATCGGTCTTGGCAATACATTTTTAGAGTCTTAATAATACATAGACTTTTAGTTCACAACACAATGGCACATTAAAAACTTGACCGGTACCTGGCTTGTACTTTCTCCAACATCCAGCAAACCTTCTCAATGTTGTCTGAAGGTACATTAGAAGCAATGAAATGAAGTCTAGGGATACGGTCCTTTCCAAAGTCTTGTCATTCATATCACACTTCCAGCACAAACTTCTCTTTTCTTTCCCAAAAACATGCTGGGAGGCAGTGGGTGCACTTATGGGATGCAGAGGAAACACATTAAGTAGAATTCTGCTGATGCCAGAAGTTTCCCAGACTTTATTTGAAGCAAAGACAGACAGGACTGGAGTCTGATGTTAACGGGTTCCTTCTTCCTTACATGGTGGTGTTGATCACAGAGAAACAGGCTTAAGACAGTCGGTCCACAGTCCAGGTTCAGAAAGCAACTTGTGAGAGTCCTGGAACAAGCAGACACGTGTCATTGGTGATCTTATAAAGAACAGTGATATAAATTAAAAACAATGTTCTGTATCCAAATGTAAAGACTTAAAAATAAACTTTGTGGCAGTACTCTAACCCATATGTACCTAGCTTGAGCTTGTCCTTGGTGGCCCAGCAGATACTGTAATGTTGGAGGAGCTGCTGCAGAAGTTCCTTCTCATCCAGAAATTCCAGACGCTCTATTCTGTATTAAAAAAAGATGGAGAAACTAAATAAAGAGTTGAAAAAAAATTACAATTAAAAACTTGAGCTAAACAATGTGAAACTGACAACGGAGAAATAACATGATGCCTAATGTATTGAAAAGACTTCATACAACAGGTGGGTCTAATCCTGATTGGTTAAAAGCGCATTCCAGCCGGTGTCTATTCCACAAGTTACCGCCGGCTGAATCTTTGACGTTAAAATGCCTATTTACTCTGTTCCATCTGACTGCACAATCGACTGTCTCATCAGCCCAGCCAGGGAAGTTAGAAACTTGATCTCCACTATAAAAACGTACACATTATCTCACATTTCTTTTAGACTAACATTTAGTTTTCAACAGCGGAGATTTGTAAAAACCTTGCTGTCGGTCTCGCCGAAATGTTCTAATTTAGATTCCCCACTGTCCCATAGTAATGAATGTGTAGGGGTCGGGACGAGAGAGGCAGGCAGTGTTTCTCAGACAGTCTAAAGCATTAATCAGCTGGCATCATTTTATGGATATATATACAAAGAATATACAATCGAAAAAAGGTCAAATGAAACGAAGTGCAGCTAGTTTGTAGT
This sequence comes from Oncorhynchus tshawytscha, assembly GCF_018296145.1. Lineage (NCBI taxonomy): Eukaryota > Metazoa > Chordata > Actinopteri > Salmoniformes > Salmonidae > Oncorhynchus > Oncorhynchus tshawytscha. The sequence goes on from NC_056453.1 coordinate 22,287,456, forward strand.
CTTTCCTGCTTCAGTTTGAAGTTGTGTCAGCTGTGTCCTCTGAACAGTGTCCTGACAAGAGAGCACATTTTCTATGCCAGGTAAAATCGTGCCTCATTAGCTCATTGTTATGGATGTATCCAAATAAATGTCACTAGAAAACAGCTTAAACACATGCAGCTACTGTTGTTATTCTGTCTGCACTGTTGGACGTGACTAAGTTAACCAGCAAGGGATAAGAAAGTTTGCCAGCAGGTATAGCAATGGAACATTTAGAACGAACGACTGAGTCGTGTCTGTAGATACAGAACGAAAAGACTGAATGACTGGGCCGCGTCTCTGGCAACCGAACCAATAGAACGAACGACCAGTCAGATTGGGAAGCAACCCTATATTTGTTTCGGGACTATATAAATAAAATACAATTTTATTGGTCACATACACATGTTTAGCAGATGTTATTGCGGTTGTAGCAAAATGCTTGTTTCTAGCTCCAACACTGCAGTAATATCTAACAATTTCACAATACACACAAATCTAAAGGAATGGAATTAAGAATATATAAATATTTGGATGAGTAATGTGGGAGCGGCAGACTAAAATACAGTAGAATAGAATACAGTATATACACACACATGAGATGAGTAATGCAAAATATGTAAACATTATAAAAGTGATTCTTGTGGAAGGATGAAATTGTATGAATCAATTTATCAAAATAACATTTTGATTGAAAATATAATTATTTGAATATGTTGTATAAAAGGAATAATGCCTATGAAGCCAGCGTTTGGAGGATATACCGGCACGGTTTGCAGGCCCTCGACTAACAACACCCCCGTGCCAATATATCCTCCAAACACTGGCTTCTCTAGCATTAACACTTAAGTGTCTTACCTTGCCACATCGTCCTGAGGTATAACACTGTACACAGTCATCATGTCCAGAGCATCTGCATTCTCCCAGCCCGTCTTTAGGAAGCGCTCTTTCTACAAATGCAAGCATGTTTCACTTCAGGACATGTCTTGCACAAAATCAACACTTGGGATTTGTTGTTTAATTGTCATGATTGAGTACATATATATGTTTGGGGTGACATTTGATCAAGTTCCAATACAGAATATTTACAAGCAAAGGATTTAAGTCATAATGACTGTGAAACTTTCAAAAGGAAGCGAAACTCTTGACCAAGTGACCTCATAAGTCTTCGGCCCTGAGACCTTAAGTTTGGTTCCACAGACAGAGATCTGGAGACTGACACAGCTGCTGTAAATACAGAATTGTAGTCTTCTAATCACACCCACTCAGCGTGTATACACCGTGTTTGCGTCACAAAGTTAACCTTATCTAACTGTGCTCCATAATCACTGCTGCCTTCAGATTTATTTAGCTAATTCTGTAACGTCACTTCTGATCTAATACAAAGGTGTTTTAAAGTGTTGTTGTAAAGTTGCTGTACGGTTGAGGGTGCTGTACCTGCGTTTCCAGTGACTGACACACCTCCACTCCAGCCAGATTACACTGACGACGCTGAAGATTCTCAATCATCACCTGGCCAAAACGATCCAGCATGTTCACCTAGAAAGAGAGAGAAACAATTAGCATAGACGCTCAGCAATATAGATGGAATCAGCAGAGGCATTCTATCTCGCCATAGTTCAGAGTCTGATCTTGTTCATCCTTTACCTGCTCATAGTTGACAAACATGGCTGTGTGGAAGGTGACTGAGGCCCAGTTCACCAGCTTGGATGACTGATCTGGAGTCATGTAGACCAGCACACACTCTGACAGGAACAACGTAGGCAACCTAGGAGAACAAAACATCCCCAAGTTCAAAAAAGCCAGAGGATTCCTAATCAGTTCTGCATGTAAAAAAAAGGTATACATTTTATGTCTGGGATGCATCCTACATGTAACAAAGGTGAAATAGACAACATTTATTTGCATCTGCTTAATTTCCCCCTTGAATGTCAGAATCTGTGACATAAAACACCACATCCACAGAGCCTTTGGCACAAGTGGCAGACATTTTAGTAGACACTTGAATCCACAAAAAACAAAACGTATTCTAACGTCATTGAGGCTTGGCGGGTAGACCAGACCTCACAGGAAGAAGTTAATATATGCACTAAAACAATAAGCTCTAAGAAAAGCAGAACCCTTGGTTGACACTGGGCCAGTGGCTATGGTGGCTTTTCCAAGTCTCATAGGCTGAGATCAAAGGAGATGGGTCTCTTTGAAAGCATAGGTGGAAAGGATGGAAAATCAAAAGAGCACCCAAGTGTATGATCGTTGTCATCAGGAACTGACTGCCAAACACTCAGCCACGTCTGGCCAAGACCATAAATACGAGTTAGGTACAGGGAAAGAACACTGTCAGCCCAAGACATCAATAGTATGCCAAACATCCTACTGTAGCACTACAGCAAAACTGGTGATCCACTGATACGGTTGGATACTGCTACCTCAAAAATGGCTAGACTCTTGCAAAGCTGTCCAGCAAAATTAAATAAAAATAGTGCAACGGTGAATTCTAGGCCAAACATATTCAATATAATGTTATTTTCACTGACTCTGGGTTGAGGTGGAACTTCTTCAGTTTGTCATCTAGGCCTGGGATGTCCCTGAGGTCAGCACCGATGATGCAGTACCTGTCTGAGTCTAGGCTGTGGCCATCTGAAACAGACACAGACAATACAAATGACTAGGTGAAATGTTACCAAAAGAGACAACTACATTAAATAATTATGTTGATTTGTATCAGCCAATGTCTTTTACTTCATTACCTAGTAATAGTGAGTCTGTGGAGTGAGTCTCAATGAGAGGTTTTGACAGTGGTGGTTTTGTCCTGAAGAGAAGATTCACAACATTATAACTACACACTAAATTGTGTTTATTTTTAACAGATTAGCACACTACAAGTGTAGCTGGACAGACTATTTCCAAAAGTGTTAATAGACAGGCTCTGCTTCCCTCTACAGGTCAATTTCTGACATTACTGAGACCACAGTGACATCAAAACAAATTAAACCAAAAACTGATGTATATGAATTATTCTAAAGAGAAAAAGTAGAACGTCTTACTTTATGTTGTGTATTTTCCTGGCAGCAATCATTGGAAAGTCAACTTCAAAGTATTTTCTAGGCATGAGGTTTTCATCCTAAAAACAAATGACAAATGAAAGACAATGCAAGTAAAAAACCAAGGCCAAGCATGAATTGTACTCTAAGATTGATGCATTTCCTTAATGGGATTATTAGACTGTACCTTTAGCCTCCAGAAAGTGGTGTCCAGCCCTGCCCCCAGGTTCACTATCTGACAGTCACACTTTGTTTTCCTGAGGAAGGCATCCAGGAGGTGGTTCATTCCCTGCACGCGGGCATAGTAACCTAACAGAGGACAACAAAGATTTAGTAATACAGTATTAAGCAAGCCTTCTTCACGCCCCAAAAATGTATAAATGTGTTTTTGTCTCGGGCCAACATTGACTTGCCTCGGTTAATTTCTGGAGCTTTTCGTTCCCCTACCGACCTCACAAAATACTGGACATAGGGGTCCGTCCAGTAGCCTTTACTGGTTGCATATCTGAAAATCAAACAAATGGTAAGTATTGCATGTCCAAATGCAGTATAAAAAAATACTACACTCCCATTTATGAAATAAGTCTTATTGAATATGGTTGTGTCATTTACTGGGTAAAATCTGAATAAATACTAGTGGCAAACTGATTATTTATTCCACCACTATGTGGTTCAATAGATACACTTTTCATGTTGCTGGTAAGCAGGTGGCTACAACTGGGGGAGGCAATTGACGTGTTGCAAACGCACAGCAACCATGTTGCAATTCTGATCACCTAGCTAAGCAGTAGCTTGTACATGTTATGAATCTAGCTAGCTAGCTACCTTTTGCATGTCGTTGCATCGTCACAAGTCGACCTCACTGCTTCGTCGGCAGTGTCTAAATCTGTGAAGGGTTGTCGGGCAGCCATCTAACAGTTTCACACCTCATACAAAAGTCCCTGTTGTTGATATTTAAAAAGAAAACGGTATTCTCTGCAACACCAAATGCATCAGCTGTTCCAATGTGGCTAACGTTAGCTAGTTGCTAACACTGTATAACTTTGACCGTAGCTTTGAAGACAGGCAAAACAACTTGACCAGCCGGTTGGTGAAACTCTATAGTAGATGGACGAATTGATATAAGAAGCAGTTAAATAATTTAACTACCGGCACATAACATGTGCAAGAAATTCTGTTAAATTGGCATTATTTAGCTACCACTGCTCAGCTGAAGGAGCTTGCCAGTCTTCAACATCCGGTGCCTACAATGTATGACTTCTTCTTCGATGAGGTTTAAGAGCGGTTGGCATCCTATAAATGTTGCATTACCGCCACCTACTAGACTGGAGTACAACTCCCTTATACCTCGCTTGAAAATAAATAAATAAACAAATACCCTACCATCTAACACTACACACACAAATAATAAAAAAATAACACCACCCTAATCCACTATTTAAATATATTTAGTCCTACTTCAGGCCAACAACCTGAAATGATGTGACACCACCACTTAACACCCCCCAAAGCTTTCCCTTGCCCTCCATCTGGAGGGCCCTCCAAATCTGACCATAATACTATAGTCCTGATTCCTGATTCAAGCTAAAAATTAAAGCAGGAAGCACAAGTGACTCGGTCTACAAAAAAGTGGTCAGATGAAGCAGATGCTAAGCTACAGGACTGTTTGGCTAGCACAGACATGAATATGTTCCTGGACTCCTCCGATGGCACTGAGGAGTACACCACACCAGTAACTGGCTTCATCAATAAGTGCATCGATGACGTCGTCCCCACAGTGACTGTACGTACATACCCTAACCAGAAGCCATGGATTACATGCAGCACTCGCACTGAGCTAAAGGGTAGAGCTGCCGCTTTCAAGGAGTGGGACTCTTACCCGGAAGCTTATAAGAAATCCCACTATGCCCTCCGACGAACTATCAAGCAGGCAAAGCGGCAATACAGAACTAAGATTGAATCGTACTACACTGGCTCCTATTAGACTACAAAGAGAAGCACAGCCAAGAGCTGCCCAGTGACACGAGCCTACCAGATGAGCCAAATAACTTTATGCTCAAGAACACTAAGGTAACCTGCCTAAACGACTACAACCCGTAGCACTCACGTCTGCAGCCATGAAATGCTTTGAAAGGCTGGTCATGACTCACACCAACACCATTATCCCAGAAACCCTACACCCACTCCAAAATTGCATACCACCCCAACAGATGATGCAATTTCTATTGCACTCCACACTGCCCTTTCACACCAAGATAAAAGGAACACCTATGTCAGAATGCTATTCATTGACTACAGCTCAGAGTTCAACACCAATATCATCGCTAAGCTAAGGACCCTGGGACTAAACACCTCCCTCTGCAACTGGATCCTGGACTTCCTGACGGGCCGCCCCCAGGTGGTAAGGGCAGGTAGCAATACATCCGCCACGCTGATCCTCAACACAGGATCCTGATCCTCAGGGGTGCATGCTCAGTCCCCTCCTGTACTCCCTGTTCACTCATGACTGCACGGCCAGGCATGACTCCAACACCATCATTAAGTTTGCCGATGACACAACAGTGCAAGGCCTGGTCACCGACAACAATGAGACAGCCTATAGGGAGGTGGTCAGAGACCTGACCGTGTGGTGCAAGGACAACAACCTCTCCCTCAACGTGATCAAGACAGAGGAGATGATTGTGGACTACAGGAAAAGGAGGACCGAGCACACCCCCATTCTCATCGACGGGGCTGTAGTGGAGCAGGTTGAGAGCTTCAAGTTCCTTCGCGTCCACAGCACCAACAAACTAACATGGTCCAAGCACACCAAGACAGTCGTGAAGAGGGCATGACAAAACCTATTCCCCTCAGGAGACTGAAAAGATTTGGCATGGGTCCTCAGATCCTCAAAAGGTTTTACAGCTGCACCATCGAGAGCATCCTGACGGGTTCATTCACTGACTGGTATGGCAACTGCTCGGCCTCCGACCGCAAGGCACCACAGAGAGTAGTGCGTACGGCCCAGTACATCACTGGGGCCAAGCTTCTTGCCATCCAGGACTTCTATACCAGGCAGTGTCAGAAGAAGGCCCTAAAAATTGTCAAAGACTCCAGCCACACTAGTCATAGACTGTTCTCTCTGCTACCACATGGCAAGTGGTATTGGAGCACCAAGTCAAGGTTCAAGAGGCTTCTAAACAGCTTCTACCCCCAAGCCATAAGACTACTGAACATCTAATCAAATGGCTACCCAGACTGTTTGTACCCCCCCTTTCTATGCTGATGCTACTCTCGGTTATTATCTATGCATAGTCACTTTAATAACTCTACCTACATGTACATACTACCCCAATTATCTCGACACCGGTGCCCTCTGTACTGGTACCCCCTGTATATAGCCCTGCTATTGTTATTTACTGCTGCTCTTTAATTATTTGTTATTCTTATCTCTTGTTTATTTTGGGGGGTATTTTCTTAAAACTGCATTGTTGGTTAAGGGCTTGTATAAGTAAGCATTTCACTGTAAGGTCTACCTGTTGTATTAGGCGCATGTGATAAATACACATTTATTTGATTTAATTTAACTCTTCTGATGTCAAGTCTCGTACACCCAAATACCTCCATGCAGCTACCACCACAACCTCAATTTTCTGCGACGTACGTTCCATCCCTGCAGTACAGTTGATAATCATTGCTATCAATGCTAAAAATCCAATCTTACTGAAACATATATCACTTGTTGGCCTATCTCTCTGTACTGGTACAGATCTACTACTTACAACACTCCTCTCAGGATCCCTCCCCCTTGACCCATCTTCCTCTACTTTCTTCACTGCCTCAGCATATGACAACTTCTGCACTCCTCTAACCCTGGAAACTTAAACTGCCTCTTTCACATGGGACATTTCTGATCTCCAGCCCCATGGGCACCCCTACAATTAACACATACCAATACTTTCCCCAATGCTACACATTCCTTTGTCTCATGCCCTTCTATACACTTCTCACACCTAGGGACCTCCCTCCTACACACTGCTGCCACATGCCCATAAGCTTGACACCTGTAACAACGTAATGTATTCGGCACAAAAGCTCGTACAGGATAACTTATATATCCTATCATCACTTTGTTGGGCAAAGACTCAACATCAAAACTCAAAAGAACAGACAATGACGGTTCTGTTTCACCACTCACGCCACCATGTCTGCGTCGCACCAAACGGCGAGCATCTTCCCCTTCAGTTGGTCAACTTTTACATTTACTGCTACCCCAGTAATCACTCCGTTCAATGGCGCCCTTTTCTTGAGAGCAAAACAATTCACATTTCTCGCCCCTATTTGTTTAACGCGGAGCGCCTTCTCCCTCTGACCAGGAGAAACACAAGACCACTTCTGGTTACCCTCACCGATTCCACAGCACCCACCCTGAAACCACAAATGGATCAGCCAAAAGGCAAGGGACCACTTTTTCCAAAAACTTCACTCCTACTGCCACAGACTCATCTTTATCCTGACCCTCGGTGCAAGCCTCAGGCTCCGAGAACTTCACTACACCTACCACCTCCAATACTTCAACCTCATTCACTTCCATTTCTCATCCTGTCTTCAACTCACTCTGCTTACACTTTCTACCATTCTTCTTTAAAAAACCATCTACCTTTTTTCAGACATTTTTAACCAACTCAAGCTCACCCTCTTCCTCTCTCCCTCTCAGACCTCCTCTGCCTCTCTTTTCCCCTCCATTCCTTCTCCGTATTCCAAGTATACATCTCCTTATGATAAAACTGCACTTCTCCTGACATGCATCGTGTTTTTGCCTTCTGAAGGGACGCCATTTAACCAGTTGTCACAATCTCCGTACAATCAGCACAAACCCCTCGGGATGTAGCGCTCAACAGTACATCCCACTTGTAAAGCAGCCACCTCGTCTTGATGTTCTTCTCTATCAAAAGCTACCGCAAAGCGTTTTCCATTTCAAACAAGCGCGCTCTTCCAACCACCATCCACGGTCTTGCTTCTTCGGAACTTGGGCTACGGTGTATGTGTCCCACAATGCAACGCTGTATTCATTTTCTAACGTTTTCATTGCCCTACTCTCTAGCCGCCACAACCAATAAATGAAATGCCTTATAATGACATCAGATAACCTTTCAACAGATCTGAGATTGTCATTTTAGATGCATCAAATTTCATTGGGATTGTTATGATGTTACACGTATATTTTATCTCTATGGTCTGGGTCAGTTATAGAAATAACATTTGACAGGGGTTTTGATCATGTTGACTTCAATTAAAGACATCTAGTTTTGTGCATGTAATAATGACATTTAGCTTAATGCCAGGCTTGGTGAGCTCGGCCTCGAGGGCAAATGTAAATCTGGCTGACACCTAACTCATGATTTGCGTCAGCCAGGCTATGCAAGTGGTGCCAATCCAAATGGAATTGGATCAATAAAGAATGGGCAGCCATACTAATAAATGATCCATACTCCCCGTGGCCATGGCAACTTTATCAGTAAAACCTGTCTCTCTCCTCTGTTTTTCTTATCTTCTTTTCTCTCCTTCAAGATTATTTTAATGACTGGAATTGTTTTACATTTTTCCTGCGGAATCAGATGACACCACATGTTCATTAGGGCTGAATATTTTCCCGGGATATTTTAGAAATGTTTCATCCCGAGAATAAATAGGGCTGAACTTTTCTCCCGGGAACCCAATATTTCCCGCCAAAACCGGAAGTGCCATTCAAAAGCATTATAAAGTATTTAAATATGTCTGGATTTGATTAAAGCTTTGATCAGCATGAAAATTCAAACCTGATACCACCTGAGCCTGATGAGCCATATATTAAATACATTTTACGATCCCTACATGAACAACATTTAATGTTAATGAGCCCAAGCCCAAAAAAGGCCAAATGATAGTGCTGTAGGCTACTGCGCATTACGCACGACAGAAAAACATGAAAGCCCATAGATGTAACTAGCTATATGCTCTCTTGGGTAAATTAATTAATCAGTAGGCTAATCTTTTTGAGTGTGAACTGTATTACTGTACTGTATTATACAGTATTGTATGGACTGAAATTACGCACATAATTCAAACCATGATAAAGCAGAAGAGAACATGCGATTCTGCTGCAACACATGCGGCCTACAAAGTTACAAGTATAGGCTAGCGAATTTTATTTCATTTTTGAAATATAATACGGCCTATTTGTATAATTAGTAGGCTGATGCATATATATTTCCCCTGATGTTATGAGCCTGCCTCTTCTTTCTCTCTCTATTGTTGCTTCAGCCCTTCCCCGCTTTAAACAGTTAAATTAAATACGTTCCCTTGTCCGTATCTTCTTCATTCTAATGACACCCTTGAATAATACAGGACTAGAATTAGATGCAGAATGCTTTGACTTCTCTTCGCAAAGTTTGATTGAATGGTTATGGGTCGGAATAAATAACTGCTATAACCTATCCCCCATCTCGCGTTCACTCTTCCTTCAAACTACCCATGAGTTCCATTGGCTGCTGTATTTACAAAGACAGCCGTTGGAACCAAAAATTTAAAATGTGGACTCATCAAACCAAAGGACATATTTCCACCGGTCTAATGTCAATTGCTTGTGTTTCTTGGCCCAAGCAAGTCTCTTCTTCTTATTCGTGTCCTTTAGTCGTGATTTCTTCGCAGCAATTCGACCATGAAGGCCTGATTCACGCAGTCTCCTCTGAACAGTTGATGTTGAGATGTGTCTGTTACTTGAACTCTGTGAAGCATTTATTTGGGCTGCAATTTCTGAGGCTGGTAACTCTGATTAACTTTCTTTCCTGTGACGGTCCTCATGAAAGCCAGTTCATCATAGTGCTTGATAGTTTTTGCGACTGCACTTGAAGCAACTTTTAAAATTCTTGACATTTTCCGCATTGACTGAACTTCATGTCATAAAGTCATTATGGACTGTCATTTTTCATTTGCTTATTTAAGTTATTCTTGCCATAATATGGACTTGGTCTGTCTTCTGTATACCAGCCCTACCTTGTCACAAAACAACGTTTGGCTCAAACACATTACGAAGGAAATAAATTCCACAAATGAACTATTAACAAGGCACACCTGTTAATTGAAATGCATTCCAGGTGACTACCCCATGAAGCTGGTTGAGAGAATGCCAAGCGTGTGCAAAGCTGTCATCAAGGCAAAGGGTGGCTTCTTACAAAATATATTTTGATTTGTTTAACACTTTTTTTGGTTACTACATGATTCCATGTGTGTTATTTCATAGTTTTGATGTCTTCAATATTATTCTACAATGTAGAAAATAGTAAAACAATAAAGAAAAACCCTTGAATGAGTAGGTGTGTCCAAACTTTTGACTGGTACTTTATGTCATTGAATAACAGTTTGATATTTCAACTCAACTGACTGTTTTAATAGGTATGGGTAAATGTTACTGTATAATTCTGTAGGCATGTTCAATGCCTTCATGATCACAATTCTAGTGAGGTTGTGAGGTCAGTGCAAATTATTGCAGTACTGTATTGTATCACGGGAGCAAGATTACTTTCGTAAACTAGCCCAAATTACACAGTCTGCACATTTAGCAGTGCTGGGGATGGTGTTAGACGGATGGATGCTTTTGCTACGTATACTTCCTGCCACCCATTCAACGCCCTCAGCTTGTGCTGGCAAAGAGGGGAGAGGTGTGCTGCAAGCTGGTTGGGAAAAGCGGTCGACGTTGAGTAGCCAGCCAGATATTCAGCAATGTAAAGGCTGCAACCAGTCAGTGGAACTCTGGATAGCTTTTTGATCATATACATAGCTTTAACCATGTCGTCAGCTTGCGAGGGAATAGCTTTTTTCTGAAACAACTACTTGAAGGCTAGACTAAACTAGCTAAAAAGTGACTAGCCACAGTAAGTTAGCTATTTTAATTGGTTCATAGCTGAGCTAGCTGCAAGCTAATCTTCGACAAAAAGCTAGCTGGCTATTGTGAACTTCATGACCAACCTCGTCTGATGAAGCACATCGCAGGAGTTACTTTTCCAGCTCTAAAACGTCGCAAGACTCCACTGGAGAAGGACGCAAAATGAAGAAACAGTTTAATCGGATGAAACAACTCGCCAACCAAACAGTTGGCAGGCAAGTAATGTTGGCTGTTGTTAAATTTAGCTAGCTAACGTTAGCTAGTTTTGTCTTTATTGCGGCGTTGGGGGTAGGGATGTTGCCCTGATTTTCTATGGCGTTCGTATGCCGTATTGTCAGTTCAGTTGGCTAGAAAATAAATGTTTTCTATCAATAACTGGTCATGTCAAGGCTAGAGCTAACGTGAATGTTGTCCCATTTAATTTGGAGCTTTGTTCATCGAGGAAAAAGTGGTGAGGTTTCCTAAACAGTTCACATCTGTTGCTTGCTATGAACGGCTTGTGCCATGTCTGGAAGTCTAAACATGTGATGCTAAATTCACCATGAAACATCTCTTCGCCAGCATGCATATCGCACATTTACATCGGTAACGGCCAGATTTGCACATCGTCTACTGCTGAGCTTAAAGACATTTGACAGCTGTTATCCAAAGACTGTGACGACGACCTACTTCACGTGGCCGAGCCACAAATGGCTTACGCTGGAAATGGTACAAAAAGTGCATGCCCTGCAACAGTTTTTGTCCCCAATTTAACTGACATTAACCTGGCTGGTTATTCATCCAACAATTTCATGCGAATACATTAACGTTACCTGAAGCATGAAAACAATCACGTCCGGGCTGATGTAAAGGTGAAGTGCCGGAACAATTGTATTAATGCAATTTGTTCATTCGACATGGTGGGATATTTTTGTGTCGGTAAAATGTATCATGCGAGAAATGGCAGTGGAAACGCCTTCACGCCAAATATTGATATAATAACCATCATATCGAAGTAGACTTGGGAGTCACGCTATGATATGTTGTGTGGTCCTCCCACTATGACTCGGGAAAGCATGCAGGTTATTAGGCTACAGATGAAGTAAAGGGTGAACTTCACAGGGTGGTGAATGTGCAAGGTGATGAGCTTGATGCTCCTTTCCAATAAATATCGAGGGTCTTATTCTGGTGACATGATGATCAATGCTTGGCCTCCGTTTGGTAAATACAAGTAATATCGCTGTTATCCATAATAATCTCATACTGTAGGTTGGTAGTCTACCCGCACTGTATCTGCTAGCTGTTGCCTAGAGCTCATGTACCAAGACCAGAGTGGGCACATTTGCTACTGGATATAACGCAAGTTTTTGTGTCAAACGTCAGCAGAGTTGAAAATGCGATGGAAACCAATTTAACGCACAGGCGTTTATCCACAAAAATGTAGTTCGATGGAAACATCTCTGGTGGGAAAATGCTCATTGTTTTATGAAGATTTTAGAATATTCACATGAAAATCTGTCTGAAATTGGATGGATTCCTACCTAGTGAAGATATTCAAGCAATGTTTTGGGATGCCAGTCCATCAGTGAGTCACCAGTCCTCCAGCTCTGTTGGCTGGCCATGTCACTTCAATGCCATGTCATCCTAATCTGCTGAGGTAGCCAGGATGAGTGATCAAGTTCATATTAACTGATGCTAACCAAGAGATAACATCCTTGTTTACCCTTGTGTTGCTCAAAAGAGCACAGGTGTGCTTGCGGTAGAAGGCCCCCGGAACAGTTTCACCTCTAGTACTTATGGGGAGGGGGGTGGACACTAAACGATCAAATAATGGAGCCACGCCATGCTCTTCCATTCCACTTTCACTCAGACTAAAACTGAAACTGCCGATTCAAACAGTCGAGTTGCATTTGGCATGCAAAACTACACACAGTCAGCAAGATTTAATGCATTAAACAAGCTAGTGTCTAATGCCTGAGATAAGTATGGCACGATAGTGCCTCAGTCTCTTCTCACTCTCAACCATAGTCTAGGGCCCCTGGCCTAATCACCAGTAATGGATCTACCCTTGAGAGAGCAGCCCTTTTGAATAAGTGTAATCTTTGGGAATATCTTGGCAAAGGATCACTAATTCCGTAGGCTTTTATCCATGGAGAGAGATATAGAACCTCCCTGTAACAGTATCCTTGAAAAGGAGGACTGCCCTGCCTTGCAGACAGTAGCTAGTAGAATACACAGCCAGTGTTGTTGTCTGGCCAGGTCCAGGTTTACCAAAATAATCTTGAGGCTAAATTCATCGTTAGAACCTTCGTAGGAGCATCGTTTAATATCTGAGTGGTTTCCCAAAACCATCGTTATTAATGTTGCACTTGAAAACGGCTCGTAATCTAACGCCTGCTTCAGACCACTTGTAGAACAGCAAAGTGTGTCGTAAGATGCTTTGTTTGCTCTCCCGCATCACTTTATACACAAGATCTCCACTAAACGTAGAATCACAAGTTATTTGTCTCTCTCTGACCGCTGATAACTTCAGAAAAAAGTTGACCACAAATACAATGTTGCCAATGTCTTTGCAATGGTATAAACAAGCATTGTTTAAAAAATATGCATGAAATTAAAACAGTAGGCTATAGGCCTATATGAATCATATTGAAATACATTTTACTGTTCAATTGCGTTTTATTTAGCTACTTGTAGACCACTATCTAATTTGTCTCGGTATTTCATGTGTAGCCTTTCATGTGCACAATTTTTATTAGAATAAGCCACCTCAATATTTGCAGCTATAGGTGGTAATATAATTCTAATGTTAAGTAAAAATTTGAATCGCGAAAGCTGATCCGAGAGCAGCACTACCTTTCTTTCGATCCTATCAGTACCGACATATTCTCTAACGACGCACTTAGCTACCTTTCTCTCTGCATGGTGTTTTGGGAAACGCATGTTACATCTTCAGCCGTTGTAGGAAAGATGCATCCTTAAAACACCTAAATTCCATCTCTATTGGGAAACCGGACCCTGGCCTGTTATCATTACGTGGGGCTGAAGTGTGAGGAGTGCTGCGTGGGAGTAGGAATATAACTTTTAGCTATGGGCTAGGGGAGAGCCCAGCACAGGATGGTACGGATCTCTGATCTGGCAGAACATAATGATAGGTGAAAGAACAAGTTGGAAACCTATCCAGTCCTTTCAGTGCTGATGGAGAAAAGGTGACTTGGAAAGGAAGCAATTGCAGAGTTTTGAGACACAGCCAAGATAACATCTCAGACTGGGGAATCTTGCTCTGCTCTGGTCTAAGGATCAAAAGTCCCCTAGAATGCCACATGTGGATTGTGGAATGGAACATAGCGTTGAATTGGAATGTCCATCCGTTCTACAAACTCTAATTCTATGGGGAGAAACAATGTTCATAGGGCCTAGCTCTAATTCTAGAAAAGATCTGCAAGGCTAAGCTACTCTGTACATCTTTCCAATTGGCATCTTTTGAATGACAGTGTAGTTAGCATAGTGAGACATCCAAGTTGCCATACCCAGATAATCCTGGTGTGTTTGAGTGTAACCGTATCCTGAGTGCTCAGAGTATCCCCTTAATGTACCTTCAGCGCTGTGCCACTGGCTCAGGGTGAACAGACAGGACTGCTGGAATACTAATCATTTCCTCACTGTATTTAACTAACATTAAATCAGGAGTGTGTGTGATCTGGAAAGCAGACCTGTGGGAGTGTGTGAGTACAAGTATACATGTGAGCGCATGTGCGAGCTACGAGCGTGCCTGTGAGCATGAATGTGTGTGTGCTTGTTGTGTGTGATAGAGAAGGGCCTTTAGCCTGTCCCTGGGTTCCTGTGATTGTGCCGGAGCAGAACACTGCGTTCAGCAGTCAGCCACTCAGAGGAAATCTCTCCTTATTATTCTCCAAACAGGAAATGGCCTGCCAGAGAAGTGCTGTTTCTAAGAAGAGAAAATGGGTGAAAAACGCTGGTGTGACGAACGCTACAGAAGTACCTGTGTAGAAGAGGATGTGAATCCTTGCCTACTCTTGTTTCTTGATTTTAACTCCCAAGTTCTGATGGACCTCAGACAGAACCTGGTGAGGTAACTCTGCTGAATCTAGTGTGATTAGATCTGGTGATAAGACCGTGCCTGTTCCAGCAGAGTGGTAGAAGGATTAAGGAAAGAATCTAGCCACAGTTTGTCACAGGCAGACAGGTTGCACATCTCAGCACAGTAAGTTGTTTAAAACCACAAGACATTCTTCAGTTCCCTAGTTCTCAAAGGGTTGGGTGTCTAGATGGTAGGTCCATGCAACACTGAAATTGACTGGTCAGAAGTGTGTTCAGTGGCACAACATCTCCTTGTAAAACTGGACACAGTAAGGGTGCTGAAGATACTGCAGCACCCCCTGCAAAATCAGAATAATACAAATAAATAATAAAACCTTTACAAATAAAATCTTCACAAGAGTAGTGCTCTGGGCCTGTTCTAGTCCTGTATTAGCGGACGCCCCCCCCCCGGTGCCGGAAAAAAATCTCGCCACCCCACACTTTCCCGTGGCTATGAAACCAGACAGCAACAGTATGCTATTTCACACCTGTAAGTATTCAGTTGTGCACAAGTCCTATCATTTCATCTGTGTCCAATATCCATTATGTTGTGAGCCCTGAGCTGCCAACTGTTGCTAATATGACAAACTCAACCTCTTCTCCAAACTGATTGTGGTGAAAAGGCCAGCAACAGCCCCTCTATTGTAGAAACCGGATAGAGTATTCATTTACCATCTCCAGCACGTTGCCATGGGGATAATTCTTAGGCTGGTGGCGGGGTGCAGCCTAACTGTTATGTTGTTCAGTGATCCAAGTGACTGTTGTTGCTATAGCTAGCTAGGTCACAAAGATACCTCGTGGTGAGTGTAACAGTTCTACAGAGCCTGGTGTAGTCACTCAGCTCCATTCACTTTGATAGGCCAGGTCAGCTGAGAGATGCTAAACAATTGTTTTGTTGCTCCTGGGCTGGGACATTATACTAGGTCTATTTTTGTTTTTAGTGACGCAGTTTAGTTTGTCTGGATGAGCGAGTGTGGCTTTTATGTTGTTCGATATAGGCTACTGCTACTCATATTTGTTTATACACCAAATGACCATGCAAATATAATTGATTGGTGCTCCGAGTCAATAATTCCATGCAGACTCATTCCATGTACTCTGAACTGTTATATAACACAGAGGCAATAAATGGGAGACAGCTAGAGGGATTCTGACCTGTGGTTTAGTAATATGTTTTAAAGTGTGTTTCTCTCTGGAGTGCTGTAGATGTGGTGAGTGATGTGAGTCTCATATGTCCCCTCTGGCCCTGGCTGCCTGCTGCTGCTCGAACCATGTTTGTCCCAAATGGCCCCCTATTAGTGCACTACTTTTGCCATTTGGAACGCAGCCCCCATGTCTTCTGGTTTCTGAGGTTGAATGTCCACACACCATGTGACCCCCACCAAGCTGCTTGGCTTCAGGCACTTCTCCAGAAAACTTTGACTTGAATCCTCGCTGGATTTGGTTTTGGGGCTTGGCTCGCAGCCCCTTTCTCTCGTTCTCCTTCTCTTTTTGCCTCCATCTTTCTCTCTTAGCCTCCATCTCTTTCTCCTCTTTTTTTTCGCTCTCTCTCGCTCACTTACCATGCCTCTCTCTGGGTTGTAATTGGAAGCAGCTGTCCACCACTGTCACAAGGTTACTATAGTGCACAGAGCACAGTTTTGGGAGGAGAGGAGGGACTCTGCTGAGTTTAGGGCTCCAGTTACTGACTGTCTGCTGTTTAACATCTGACCTGAGAACTTTTTGCTGTACATCAGCCTAAACCTAAGCAGTGGGACCTTAACAGTGAAACTATACTAGGACCAGTTGGCAAGGGGAAACGTTACAAGCTACAAAACGGGTTACTTGACTTGTAGGAGGAATAGAAAGGCATGGGGGAGGGGGAGAGAAGGAATGGACTATGGAGTCTTGTGTGAAAGCACCATTTTCAACATGTTGGTCACATGCAATATTACACCGTCTCTTTGCTGAGGTATGAAATGACAGAATCCTACTTATTATTCCACGTGCTTAATCTAGCTAGGTTATGTCAATTTTGTTTTGAGACAATTTCACTTCACCATTGGCTTTGAACGGGGCACCTGGCTCTCACGCCCGGGAAGCAGCCCGGTTCCTAAATGAATGCAGCCTGGAATCGAACCAAGGTCTGTAGTAGAGGTCGAACGATTAATCGCCATGGCTGAATTAATAAGGGACATTTTTCAAATTTTCACAATGGGTAATCAGCATTTTTGGATGCCGATTACATTGCACTTCACGAGGAACTGCGTGGCAGGCTGACCACCTGTTATGGGAGTACAGAAAGGAGCCATGGTAAGTTGCTAGCTAGCATTAAACTTATCTTACAAAAAACAATCAATCTTAACAATCACTAGTTAACTACACATGGTTGATATTACTAGGTTAACTAGCTTGTCCTGCGTTGCATATAATCAATGCGGTGCCTGTTAATTTATCATTGAATCACAGCCTACTTCGCCAAACTGGTGATGATTTAACATAAGCACAATCGTTGCACGGATGTACCTAACCATAAACATGAATGCATTTCTTAAAATTAACACACAGATGTAGATTTTTTAAAACCTGCCTATTTAGTTTAAATAAATGAATGGTAGCAGGCAATATTAACTAGGGAAATTGTGTCACTTCTCTTGCGTTTATTGCACGCAGAGTCGGGGTATATGCAGTTTGGGCCGTCTGGCTTGCTGCGAACTAATTTGCCAGAATTTTACATAATTATGACATAACATTGAAGGTTGTGCAATGTAACAGCAATATTTAGACTATAGGTTGACACCCGTTAGATAAAATAGGGAACGGTTCTGTATTTCACTGAAAGAATAAACTTTCTGTTTTTGAAAAGATCGTTTCCGGATTTGACCATATTAATGACCAAAGACTCATTTTCTGTGTGTTATTATAGTATAATTAAGTCTATTTGATAGAGCAGTCTGACTGAGCGGTGGTAGGCAGCAGTAGGCTCGTAAACATTAATTCAAACTTTACTGTGTTTGCCAGCAGCTCTTCGCAATGCTTGAGGCACAGCGCTGTTTATGACTTCAAGCCTATCAACTCCTGAGATTAGGCCTGCAATACTGAAGTGCCTATTAGAACATCCAATAGTCAAAGGTATATGAAATACAAATGGTATGGAGTAGAGGTCGACTGATTATGATTTTTCAATGCCGATACCAATTATTGGAGGACCAAAAAAGCCGATACCGAATAATCGGCTGATTTTTATTTATCTATTTATTTGTAATAATGACAATTACAACTACTGAATGAACACTTATTTTAACTTGATATAATACATAAAATCAATTTAGCCTCAAGTAAATAATGAAACGTTAAATTCTGTTAAATTTTGTTTAAATAATGCAAAAACAAAGTGTTGGAGAAGAAAGCACATATTGCACTTTTTCTATGTAAGAAAGCTAACGTTTAAGTTCCTTGTTCAGAACATGAGAACATATGAAAGCTGGTGGGTCCTTTTAACATGAGTCTTCAATATTCCCAGGTAAGTTTTAAGTTGTAGTTATTATAGGACTATTTCCATCTATACCATTTGTATTTCATTAACCTTTGACTATTGGATGTTCTTATAGCCACTTTAGTATTGCCAGTGTAACAGTATAGCTTCCGTCCCTCTAGTTAGCGCGCGCTAACTTGCTAGCCGTTTCACTTCGGTTACACCAGCCTCATCTCGGGAGTTGATAGGCTTGAAGTCATAAACAGCGCAATGCTTGACGCACAACAAAGAGCTCCTGGCAAAATGCACAAAAGTGCTGTTTGAATTAATGTTTACGCGTGCTTCTGCCTACCACCACTCAGTCAGATACTTAGATACTTGTATGCTCAGTCAGATTATATGTAACGCAGGACACGCTAGATAATATCTAGTAATATCAACTATGTGTAGTTAACTAGGGATTATGATTGATTGTTTTTTATAAGGTACGTTTAATGCTAGCTAGCAACTTACCTATGCTTACTGCATTCGCGTAACAGGCAGTTTCCTTGTGGAGTGCAACGAGAGACAGGCAGGTCGTTATTGCGTTGGACTAGTTAACTGTAAGGTTGCAAGATTGGATCCCCCGAGCTGACAAGGTGAAAATCTGTCGTTCTGCCCCTGAACAAGGCAATTAACCCACCGTTCCTAGGCCGTCATTGAAAATAAGAATGTGTTCTTAACTGACTTGCCTAGTTAAATAAAGGTATTTTTTAAAAATCTGCAAATCGGCGCCCAAAAATACCGATTTCCGATTATGAAAACTTGAAATCGGCCCTAATTAATCGGCCATTCAGATTAATCGGCCGACCTCTAGTATAGAGCGAAATAGTCCTATATTAACTACAACCTAAAACTTCTTACCTGGGAATATTGAAGACTCGTGTTGAAAGGAACCACCAGCTTTCATATGTTCTCGTGTTCTGAGCAAGGAACTTAAACATGAGCTTTTTTACATGGCACATAATTCACTATTACGTTCTTCTCCAACACTTTGTTTTTACCGTATTTAAACCAAATTGAACATGTTTCATTATTTATTTGAGACTAAATAGATTTTATTGATGTGTTACATTAAGTAAAAAAAGTGTTAATTATTCATTCAGTATTGTTGTAATTGTCGTTATTACAAACGAATATATATAAAAATCTTCGATTACCTCTAATTTTGATTTAACACTTTTTGGGTTACAACATGATTCCATCTGTTATTTCATAGTTTTGATGTCTTCACTATTATTCTACAATGTAGAAAATAGTAATAAATTAAGAAAAACCCTTGAATGAGTGGATGTGTCAACTTTTGACTGGTACTGTATATAATTTCTGTTCTTTATATGTGAAATAAAGACCGATACAAATATTTCTGTGAAGGGCTAATATCAGCCGACAATATCGGTCAACCTGTTTATCGGTCGGGCTCTAAACCCCACCATGTAAACCGATAGTGCTCAGGCTTTCATGTGGTTTTCTATAATGGGTGCCAGTCTGCTTCTGTCTCACCGAGGCAACAATGTACCATAGTTGTGTTGTATAATACATTTCAAACAGTGTGGTTGGTACCCAGGCTAGTGCAGTGGTTCACATGATCACTGCCCTTAATACCTGACCCTGTTCTTCTGCACTGTGTGGAATCTAGTCTGTCTGGAAAGGCCTCATTTTATTGACAGTGTTTGCATATACAAAGTGTCTCTAATCAGTAGCTGTCAAACCTAATCTATCTCCTGTTGTGTTTTCTCATCCACAGAGCAGAGAAAACAGAAGTCCTCAGCGATGACCTTCTACAGGTAAATAAATCATTACCTAGGCTACATTTTTGCATTTACTCTACCAACTCTCCCATTACGTGCTGTACAGTAAGTCAATGGCACTGCGGACTCAGCATATGTGAATACGAGAGGCTCTTAGCTGAGTTACAGATGTCATTCTTCCTCATGTTGGTGACAAAATGTAACACTCTGCCAGGAAATTTGACAATCTTTGGTACTAGTAGTGCAAAGTAAAGACTGTGTGTGTATATTCTATTCATTTAATTTCAGTTCAATAAGGTTTGATGCTCTGGGTCTCCTCCGGTGCTGTGTGTAGTCTGGTTCCCATGGAACTTCCCATAGAGTCTAGAGACAGCAGGTGGAGTCGCTCAGAATTCCTGTTGCTCAGTGAAGACATTCCATACACTCAACACTTTATTTCTGTCATTCTGGAATGTTATTGTTCTTTTGGTTTTCTCCACCCCATTTAAAGTCAGAGAGGGCGTGTACAGAAACAACGCTGTTGAAATGACCGGCTCCTGCTGTTGCTTCAAGCCTTGTTCTCTTTCAGTCACGTTAGATAAATAGCATGCGTTTGACTGGAGAGAAGTATACTGGAATGAAAACGTCATGGGACGCAAACACACAGCATTTAGTGACAACTAGCATGACCGTGTCCTATTTAGAAGCAGTATGAGGCGTTGTCATGGAAGGAGTAAGTGTCTGTCCAACAGCAGTTATGAATAGCTGCTACTGAGGTGGGGACACTTTATCGTATCTGACAGTTGACTCCGTTTTCCCTCCAAGGCGTTTTGTGTGCGACCTTCCTCTAACAACCTTCCATGGCCCACTGTGACTCAGACTCCTCTGTATTCCACATGTCACGTCTCTCACGCTACCATGTTAGTCTGAGAACACACGGTTGGACCTTTCTCGTGTCCCTAGAAGCACTGGAGTGTCTGGTGCTTGATCACCACTGATCGGTTTTCTGCTTCAGCCAACTCGTCTCTGCGGTGTTTGTCATTCCATACGTGCATGCTCTGGGTTAGTGGGTTTGGCATCCATGCTGGCTCTGGTTTTGCCTGCTGTAAATGTATGGCATGCATGAGATGACATGAGTAGGCAAAAGAGTGGTCAACAGTACAAACAGATGAGACATCTAGTAGAGCTGGATGTGTAGAATTGCAGGATATGCACTTTAACTGTAAACTTTGCTCTGCATCCCATGACAAAATGTATAATGTATAGAACTGCAGGAAAAAGCTTTAAACCTTCAAAATGTTCTCTCCGCAAATGAGGGGTGTGAACAGTTGGTCATGAACTGTGCTTGTGCCCATAGAAATAGACTGGGGGGAGGGATGTTCCCCAATGCTGGGGGAGGGATGTTCCCCAATGCTGGGGGAGGGGTGTTCCCCAATGCCAGGAGTGGAGCAGACTTGATAAAGTTTGGGAACCCCTGGTTTAGGCTACTGCTGTTTTTGTTTGGACACAGACAAGCTCTCACACCCTTCTTTGGCTAAGTGTGTTGTGCGCTGTGTGCTTGTCTGGACGTGTTCTCATCAGTCCTGGCACACACACTCCTCAGTCACATTACAGTGGCGATTCCCAGCTCAGTGGATGCGTCATAGACCTAACTAGGCTCTGAGCTGATCACAGTTAGTATAACAACTTCTGTCTGGCTCTTTCACATCCTTCTGGTTTGTTTGTTTGTTTGTTTAGTCAGTGTTTCCGCTGCAGTCATTTAGCTGTGGCGCTACGCCACGGCATAACAATATGGAACATGTAAAAATAGGTGCACTTTAATGATGCTAGGACAGTCCACATGTACTTTTCCTCTGCAAACTGAGTAATGAATATAAAAGTCAGACAACCCATAGTAGAAAAGTTTTATCTATTTACCTAGTCTGCTTGTTGTGCTTTCAGAAGGTATTCATACCCCTTGACTTATTACACATTTTGTTACAGCCTGAATTCAAAATGGATTCAATAGATGTTTATTTTGTCACCCATTTACACACAGTAATGACAGTGAAAACATATATATTTTTGCAAATGTATTGAAAATGACATGCAGAAATCTAATTTACAGAAGTATTCACACCTCTTTGCTATGACACTCCAAATTGAGCTCAGGTGCATCCAATTTCCTTTAATCATCCTTGAGACGTCAGTACAACTTGATTGGAGTCCACTTGTGGCCAATTCAATTGTTTGGACATGATTTAGAAGGAAGCACACCTGTCTATATAAGGTCCCACAGTTGACAGTGGATGTCAGAGCAGAAACTATAGCATGAAGTCCAAGGAACTGTCTGTAGATCTCAGAGATGGAATGTTTAGAAGGCATACAATGGCTGTGCAGGTGCCTTGTTTGCGCAGAGGGAGGGAGCTCCAGTCTCATTTTGTTCATGGTGCCATCCAGACTTGTTTTCTTTGCAAGAAACTTGTTTGCCGATGACAGTGATGTGAAGAAATGTCTCCCCTTGCCAACACAAGGTTCTACAAGCCGCATCACCACATTGTCCGACACTAGCTCACCTGCTGCCCGATGTGGATTTTTTTCCCAGATATTGAAAGCCTTTCAGCATGTATAATTACGCACGCTCTCACTTGTGTTGTTGGGGCAGTAACCGAAAGATTGCTGGATCGAATCCTGAGCTGACAAGGTAAAAATCTGTCGTTCTGCCCCTGAGCTAGACAGTTAACCCACTGTTCCTCAGGCGCCGAAGATGTGGATGTCAATTATGACAGCCTCCCACACCTCTCTGATTCCGTGGGGTTGGGTTAAATGCAGAAGACACATTTCAGTTTAATCCATTCAGTTGTACAACTGACTAGGTATCCCCCTTTCCCCTAGCCTACTCCAAGTAGGCCAGAGTAGACTGATAAGTGGACTGAAATAAGGTACATACTAGAGGTCGACCGATTATGATTTTTCAATGCCGATACCTATTATTGGATGTCCAAAAAAAGCCGATACCGATTAATCGGCCGGATTTTATTTATTTAATTTTTAAAAATATTTTTTATATATTAGTTTGTAATAATGACAATTACAACAATACAGAATGAACAATGAACACTTATTTTAACTTAATATAATACAAAAATAAAATCAATTTAGTCTCAAATAAATAATGAAACATGTTCAATTTGGTTTTAATAATGCAAAAACGGTGTTGGAGAAGAAAGTAAAAGTGCAATATGTGCCATGTAAAAAAGCTGATGTTTAAGTTCCTTGCTCAGAACATATGAAAGCTGGTGGTTCAACATTCCCAGTTCTTCAATATTCCAAGTTAAGAAGTTTTAGGTTGTAGTTATTATAGGAATTATGACGTGGCGACTATTTCTCTCTATACCACTTGTATTTTATATACCTTTGACAATTGGATGTTCTTATAGACACTATAGTATTGGCAGCCTAATCTCGGGAGTTGAGAGGCTTGAAGTCATAAACAGCGCTGTGCCTCAAGCATAGCTAAGAGCTGCTGGCAAATCCAGTAAAGTTTGAATGAATGCTTACGAGCCTGCTGCTGCCTACCACCGCTCAGACAGACTGCTCTATCAAATATCTAATCATAGACTTAATTATATAATAAACACACATACAAGCCTTTGGCCATTAATATGGTCAAATCCGGAACTATCATTTTGAAAACAAAACGTTTATTCTTTCAGTGAAATACGGAACCATTCTGCATTTTATCGAACGGGTGGCAACTCTAATTCTAAATATTGCTGTTACATTGCAAAACCTTCAATGTTATGTCATAATTATGTACAATTCTGGCAAATTAGTTGACAGTTTGCAACGAGCCAGGCGGCCCAAACTGTTACATATATACCCTGACTCTGCTTGCACTGAACGCAAGAGAAGTGACACAATTTCCCTCGTTAAAATGGCCTGCTAACATGAATTTCTTAACTAAATATGCAGGTTTAAAAATATATACTTCTGTGTACTGATTTTAAGGCATTGATGTTTATGGTTAGGTACATTTGTGCAAAGATTGTGCTTTTTTCGGCAATGCGCTTTTGTTAAATCATCACCCGTTTTGGCGAAGTTGAAGTAGGCTGTGATTCGATGATAAATTAACAGGCACCGCATTGATTATATGCAACGCAGGACAAGCTAGTTAACTACACATGGTTGATATTACTAGGTTAACTAGTGATTATGTGAAGATTGATTTAAAAAAAAAAGTTTAATGCTAGCTAGCAACCCACCTTGGCTCCTTGCATCCACAAGGTCCTTTTGACCCTGCACTCACGTGGCAGGCTCACTCACGTAACAGGTGGTCACAGCCTGCCATGCTGTTTCCACGTGGATTGCAATGTAATCGGCCATAATCGGCGTCCAAGATGCTGATTACCCGATTGTGATGAAAAACTTGAAATCGGCCCTAATTAAATCGGTAAACCTCTAACAGCTACCTCAATTACATCGTACTCACCATTATATAGCCATGTTATTTTTACTAGGTTTTGTTATTCACTGTGTATTTATTGCTCATGTCACTTTATATTTATTCATCTTTAATTCTGCGTTGTTGGAAACAAACCCGTAAGAAAGCATTTCACTGTTAGTGTACACCTGTTTATGAAGCATGTGACGCATAACATTTGATTTGTTTTTTTGTTAAGAGACATGGGTAAGGGGTTCTTCTGGTCCACTTTCCCAGGGCCAGACCAGGCCTTAGCTTGTCTGTCTTCCATTTACCCACGGGCCCAGGGCTATTAATAGTCACCATAGTGAGGGTCAGACAGATTAGATTAATTTAAAGGGAGAGGAGAAAACACTGGCTGAGCTTAAATAGTTGATCAATACCCTCAGCATGGCGCTTAAGCACAGCACACAGAAGGTCAGCTGACTGTTACAGTTGCCATGGACAACACTGATACTACTGTAGGATTATCCGAGTCACTGAGGGAGTTCTATTAACCTGAGCCGTGATGTACCGGTCTATGGCCCGTGACATGAATGGGCAAACGCGGTGAGGGAGGAGTGCCCTTCTTAAAACAGAACAGTAATCTGCACTGCTCAGTCATGTTGTTAACAAGGCAGCATTGTGCATTGTCCAGAAACATAAAACATATATTTTCCATAAAACATTCACTTCATGACCAAAGGTATGTGGACACCTGCTCTTCGAATATCTCATTCCAAACTCCGTGGCATTAATTTGGAGTTAGTCCCCCCCTTGCTGCTATAACAGAGTCTACTCTCCTGGGAAGGCTTTTCACTAGATGTTGGGACTTGCTTTTATTCAGCCACGAGCATTAGTGAGGTCGGTCACTGATGTTGGGCAATTAGGCCTGGCTCGCAGTCAGCGTTTCAATTCATCAAAAGGGTTCGATGGGGTTGAGGTCAGGGTTCTGTGAGGCCAGTCAAGTTCTCGCTTTGTGCACGGGGGCATTGTCATGCTGAAACAGGAAAGAACATTCCCCAAACTGTTGCCACAAAGTTGGAAGCACAGAATTGTCTAGAATGTCATTGTATAATGTAGCGTTAAGATTTCCCTTCACTGGAACTAAGGAGCCTAAACCATGAAAAACAGCCCCAGACCATTATTCCTCCTCCACCAAACTTTACAGATGGCACTATACATTAAGGCAGGTAGCATTCTCGTGGCATCCGCCAAACACACATTCATCCGTCGGACTGCCAGATGGTGAAGCATGAGTCATCACTCCTGAGAACGCATTTCCACTGCTCCAGAATCCAATGGTGGTGAGCTATACACCACTCCAGCCGACGCTTGGCATTGCGCATGGTGATCTTAGGCTTGTTCTGCGCCACGACAAACAGTTATTGTGCTGACGTTGCTTCCAGAGGCAGTTTGGACCTCGATAGTGAGTGTTGCAACAGATCAGGCGATTTTTACACACTACGCGCTTCAGAACTTGGCGGTCCCTTTCTGTGAGCTTGTGTGACCTAACACTTTGCGCCGGAGCCGTTGTTGCTCCTAGACGTTTCCACTTCACAATAACAGCATTTACAGTTGACTGGGGCAGCTCTAGCAGGGCAGAAATTTGACCAACTGACTTGTTGGAAAGGTGGCATCCTATGACGGTGCCACGTTGAAAGTCACTGAGCTCTTCAGTAAGGTCATTCTACTGCCAATGTTTGTCTATGGAAATTGCATGGCAGTGTGCTCGATTTTATATACCTGTCAGCTGACCTAGCCGAATCCACTAATTGGAAGGGGTTTCCACATACTTTCGTGTATATAATTGTCTAACTAGTTTTCATTTGGAAGGCAGATAAAGCATCAAAAGCAATCCCTTTTGCATGTGAAAACACAGAATCCCACTCCTATGCCACATGCTTTATCTCGGGGCTCCAGAGTGGCGCAGCGGTCTAAGCCACTGCATCTCAGTGCTAGAGGCGTCACTGCAGAGTAGAGGTCGACCGATAATGATTTTAACGCCGCTACCGATTATTAGAGGACCAAAAAGAGCCGATACCGATCAATTGGTCAAATTTCTATTTGTGTGTGTGTGTGTGTGTGTGTATATATATAATGACAATTACAACAATACTGAATAAATACTAATTTTAACTTAATATAATACATAAAAATATATTTAGTCTCAAATAAATAATGAAACATGCTCAATTTGGTTTCAATAATGCAAAAATAGTGTTGGAGAAGTAAAAGTACAATATTTGCCATGTAAAAAAGCTAATGTTTGAGTTCCTTGCTCAGAACATGAGAACATATGAAAGTTGGTGGTTCCTTTTAACATGAGACTTCAATATTCCAAGGTAAGAGGTTTTAGGTTGTAGTTAATATAGTATTTATAGGACTATTTCTCTCTCGGTCGACCTCTATTCTCTATACCACTTGTATTTCATATACCTTTGACTATTGGATGTTCTAATAGGCACTATAGTATTGGCAGCCTAATCTCGGGAGTTGATAGGCTTGAAGTCATAAACAGCGCTGTGCCTCAAGCATTGCTAAGAGCTGCTGGCAAACACAGTAAAGTTTGAATTAATGTTTACGAGCCTACTGCTGCCTACCACCGCTCAGTCAGACTGCTCTATCAAATCATTGACTTAATTATAATATAATAATCACAGAAATATGAGCCTTTGGTCATTAATATGGTAAAATCCGGAAAATATCATTTAGAGAAAAAAATGCTTATTCTTCCAGTGAAATACGGGACCTTATTTGTGTTCTACAATGTTGAAAATAGTAAAAAATAAAAACCCTTGAATGAGTAGGTGTGTCAAGTTTTGACTGGTACTGTGTACTTAATTGTTTGAAACCTGAACATTTTAAAAGATACTATGAGGCATGTCTTACCTTTCTTTAAAGTAGCTTATTAGATCTCCTCTCTTCATACATTTCTAATGGATATTTTTGTCTCTGTCACATGAAACCACTTGCATGTGCAGTGCCCTTTTTAACAACTCTGTTTTCCCGCAAATTGTTTTATGGAACAAACATTCACGCATGGCTTATTGCCTTGTGTGCATTGCTCCGCTTATAATGTGAAGAAATAATAGGTTATCAACATTTTAAGCTAAACGTTCTGATCTGTTGCATCAGACTCATTGCTTGTAAACGTTTTTTATGTAGCCTAGGCCTTCTGGTTGTATGAATTTGGGATCTATCGTCCCCCCAACTGTCCCAGAGTCGGGTTTGGAATAGGCTATTTCTTTCTTGACAAGCAGATCTATAGAATAGCCTAACCTTTTCTACTATAGTAGATTGACATAGGCTTGTGATTGTGCTGTTCGTTACTCATCTTGTTGGCTGAGGGAAAGTACATTTGGACAGTTATTCTAACATGTTCAAAGTGCACATCAGAATTAATCATGAGCACCGTGGGTGGACACCCTAATCAGGTTACTCGCCCAATGAGCACCGTGGGTGGACGCCCTAATCAGGTTACTGGCCCAATGAGCACCGTGGGTGGGCGCCCTAATCAGGTTACTCACCCAATGCATTTGGGTCCGGTACATTTCTAAAACGTCTGTAAAATTCAAATGTTGCCTGTCAAATGTCCAACGCCACATTTTCCTAACGGAAACCCTGGGTGCAGCTCAATATTAAGGTGTTCCAATTGTTTTGTACACTCAGTGTGTGTAATTTTATTGTCAGAGTAAAATCTTTAACATTTGCCTGGGAACTCACTTGGTGAAGTCCACAGGACTTAAAAGGAATGAATTCAACAGCTAGGTCTGTCACTAACAAATACAGTCATGGTTGGTAACTCCACAATTCACTCGATAATGCAAGGCAGGATCCCACAGAAATATGCAAATTAGGCTTCACATCATGCGGTGTTAAAACACTAACACTACAGGTGTTAATTTCTTACACTGAGAAAGTGTGACAGCGTCAGCACTAAGCAGTGTTAAATTAACACAACCGTGTGGGTCGCTGTAGACACGGGAACAGTTTTAATTTTAACCCTCAGTGTTGATTCAACACTGGAACATTTGCTGTGTGTGGGAAGTCTTTGTCTCTGTGTCTAATTTAGGTAGGGGGGGTTGTCTCTCTGTGTGTAAGAATATGGTGGAAAAGGGAAACATAGTGGCACCCCTAGCTCCATGTAATCAAAACACACACTCATTCCCAGGATCTCCCACTCCAGTAAGAGGAATCTCCCTTTCCTGTGCCAGGTACTAGCAGGGCCCAGTTTGAACACATGACTTTCCCCCTTAAGCCATGGGCTTGTGGAAGAGGCAGGAGACGCCCTCCACACAGTTTCTGTCATAACAGCTGTTTTGGGAATGCTAGGGGCCTCCTTGAGTCGGGAAGGACGAGTGAGAGAGAGGTGGAAAGTGTCTCTGCACACCTATCTCCTCTGTCCTCTTCCAGCCAGTGGAATTCCAGAGTTCTGTTTTTAGAACACAATTGCCATGGTTTCTGTTTATCTGTTCTGACACTGTGTAGGTCTGTCCCCTGGCTGCTCCGTCTCTGCCCTGTTCCCAACGCATTGTTCTGTTCCCCCCACCCCCCACCTTTTTAAAAACCGACACACCCCATGTTCCATACTGCGCATGTTCTGTACCTAAGTTGGTACAACCGGCACTAGTTTTGAACTGACAATAAATGGCATAACAATGCTCTAAAGAAGCGTTGGAAATAACATCGTTTCACCATTTACTGTGCAGTCGGAACGTATTCAGACCCCTTGACTTTTTCCACATTTTGTTATGTTACAGCCTTACTCTAAAATTAATTAAATCATTTTTTATCTCTACAATCTACATCCAATATCACATGACAAAGCAAAACCAGCTTTTTAGAAATGTTTGCAAATGTATAAAAAAAATATATACATTTTAAATATTCAGACCCTTTACTCAGTATTTTGTGAAGCACCTTTGGCAGTGATTACATCCTAGAGTCTTCTTGGGTATGACGCTACAAGCTTGGCACACCTGTATTTCTCCATTCCCTGCAGATCCTTTCAAGTTCTGTCAGGTTGGATGGGGCACGTCTCTGCACAGCTATTTTCAGGTATGTTTGATCGGGTTCAAGTCCGGGTTCTGGCTGGGACATTCAGAGACTTGTCCTGATGCCACTCCTGCGTTTTCTTGGCTGTGTGCTTGGGATTGTCCTGTTGGAAGGTGAACCTCTGCCCCAGTCTGAGGTCCTGAGTGCACTGGATCAGGTTTTCATCAAGGATCTCTCTGTACTTTGCTCCGTTCATCTTTCCCTTGATCCTGACTAGTCTCCCAGTCCCTGCCACTGAAAAACATCTCCACATTATGATGTTGCCACCATGCTTCACCGTAGGGATGGTGCCAGGTTTCCTCCAGACGTGACGCTTGGAATTCAGGCCAAAAAGTTTTAATCTTGGTTTCATCAGACCAGAGGATTCTGTTTCTCTTTAAAATAGCCTCCAACACTCTACTCAACAAACTGGATGCAGTCTATCACAGTGCCATCCATTTTGTCACCAAAGCCCCACACACTACCCACCATTGCAACCTGTACGCTCTCGTTGGTTGGCCCTCGCTTCATACTCGCCAAACCCACTGGATACAGGTTATCTACAAGTCTCTGCTAGGTAAAGCCTCGCCTTATCTCAGCTCAACGGTCACCATAGCAGCACCCACTCGTAGCTCGCGCTCCAGCAGGTATATCTCACTGGTCACCCCCAAAGCCAATTCCTCCTTTGGTCGTCGTTCCTTCCAGTTCTCTGCTGCCAATGACTGGAACGAACTGCAAAAATCTCTGAAGCTGGAGACTCATATCTCACTCACAAGCTTTAACCACCAGCTCACAGATCACTGCACCTGTACATAGCCCATCTGTAAACAGCCCATCTATCTACCCACCTCATCCCCATACTGTATTTATTTATTTATCTTGCTCCTTTGCAACCCAGTATCTCTACTTGCACATTCATCTTCTGCACATCTACCATTCCAGTGTTTTAATTGCTATATTGTAATTACTTTGCCCCCATGGCCTATTTATTGCCTTAACTTACCTCATTTGCACTCACTGTATATAGACTTTTTGTTTTCTTTTGTTCTACTATATTATTGACTTTTGTTTATTCTATGTGTAACTCTGTTGTATGTGTTGAATTGCTATGCTTTATCTTGGCCAGGTCACAGTTGCAAATGAGAACTTGTTCTCAACTAGCCTACCTGGTTAAATATATATGTGTATATATATTTTTTTTTAAGTGGTCTGAGCATCCCTTAGGTGCCTTTTGGCAAACTCCAAGCGGGCTGTCATGAGCCTTTTACTGAGGAGTGGCTTCCATCTGGCCACTCTACCATAAAGGCCCGATTGGTGGAATGCTGCAGAAAATGCTTGTCTTTCTGGAAGGTTCTCCCATCTCCACAGAGGAGCTCTGTCAGAATGACCATTGGGTTATTGGTCACTTCCCTGACCAAGGCCCCTCCCCCGATTGTGCAGTTTGGCTGGCCGCCAGCTCTAGGAAGAGTCTTGTTGGTTCCAAACTTCTTCCATTGAAGACTGATGGAGGCCACTGTGTTCTTGGACTTCCAATGCTGCAGAACATTTTTTGGTGCAGTTCTGTCTCGGAGCTCTACGGACAATTCCTTCGACTTCATGGCTTGGTTTTTGCTCTGACATGCACTTTCAACTGTGGAACCCTTTTATATAGATGGGTGTATGCCTTTCCAAATCATGTCCAATCAATTGAATTTACCACAGGTGGACTCCAAGTTGTAGAAACATCTCAAAGATGATCAATGGAAACAGGATGCACCGGAGCTCAATTTCGAGTCTCATAGCAAATGGTCTGAATACTTATGTAAATAAGGTATTTCTGTTTTTTTACTTTTATACATTTGCACATATTTCTTAACCTGCTTTTGCGTTGTCATTATGGGGTATTGTGGGTTGATTGACAAACATTTTTTACATTTGTTTTTATACATTTTAGAGCAAGGCTGTAATGTAACAACATGAGGAAAAAGTCATGGGGTCTGAATACTTTCCGAATGCACTGTATATCAGCTCTTCATTTGGGAGATCGACAAGGCTGGCTGTCTTTTATGGCCTAGTATGAAGTTGTTTTCTGCCCTGTCTTCAGAGTGCCTTGAAATCACAACTTCCAAGGGGAGAGCATTAATCTGCCCTTTCACTCTCCAAACAGCAGTCACAGCCCAGCTACGGTCTCCATGGAGACGCTTCGGATGAGTCATCCGTTTCATAGAGAACATTCCTGTGTCGCCCCGCTGGGAGCGGCCTGTATCAATCGTGCCTGACCTTTGACATTCAGCCCCGGCCACTAATCAAAACAGGCCATGTATCTGAATGGACTTCCATGAGACAGCAGTCAACAGGCAGGAATGAGGGCGATTAGAGGAGTATAGTGACCTGTGGAAAGACGTCAACTTCATTCTACAGACAGTTATCAGAGGACCAAAAGGGCTGGGAAAGATGGCTCAGTGTAGTTATAAACTACAGGCATAACCTTTCAACTCATTGTCCCTAACCCCGGGAACTTTTGTCTGCATTACAAAGTTCCTCCACCAACATTTTTTAAAATAAACAATGCGTTGAGTTAACTTTGCCTGTGACAGCAGTGCGGAACATATGGAATTCATAACTTTTTTACACAATGAACAACAAAACAATGCATTTACAGGGGTTTACTTATTCAACACACTGCCTCTATGAAACTAGTTCCCCATGTCTATAGGCTGTAGTTGCATGCTACTTCACAGTAAAGGTCTGTCTGTATGTAAGTGGTCATGTGTGTTTCTCTCTTCTCGTGCACAGATTGAGCGGCGCATGGAGATGGTGCGCGTGGTGTCCCACAATACACACAAGAGGATGGTCACATGTCTGCAGGGCCACATTGGCACTGACGCAGAGAAGAGACATGTAAGTACACATATTATTAACATTATTCCTGGCCAAATTGTCTGAATTACTAGATCAAATATTAACATATATTTATGATTTACAGTACCAGTCAAAAGTTTGGACACACCTACTCATTCAAGGGTTTTTCTTTTTTTTAAATAGCGAAGACATCAAAACTATGAAATACACAATGAATCATGTTAAAAATCTAAATATATTTTATATTCTTCAAAGTAGCCACCCTTTTCCTTGATGGCAGCTTTGCACACTCTTGGCATTCTCTCAACCAGCTTCACCTGGAATGCTTTTCCAACAGTCTTGAAGAAGTTCCCACATATGCTGTGCACTTGTTGGCTGCTTTTCCTTCACTCTGCGGTTCAACACATCCCAAACCATCTCAATTGGGTTGAGGTCAGATGATTTTGGAGGCCAGGTCATCTGATGCAGCACTCAATCACCCTCCTTCTTGGTCAAATAGCCCTTACATAGCCTGGAGGTGTGTTGGGTCATTGTCCTGTTGAAAAACAAATGATAGTCCCACTATGTGCAAACCAGATGGGAAGGTGTATCGCTGCAGAATGCTGTGGTAGCCATGCTGGTTAAGTGTGCCTTGATTTCTAAATAAATCACCCACAGTGTCACCAGCAAAGCACCATCACACCACCTCCATGCTTCACGATGGGAACCACACATGCAGAGATCATCCGTTCACCTACTCTGCGTCTCACAAAGACACAGCGGTTGGAACCAATATCTCAAGATTTCCACTGGTCTAATATCCATTGCTCGTGTTTCTTGGCCCAAGCAAGTCTGTTCTTGTTATGGGTGTCCTTTAGTAGTGGTTTCTTAGCAGCAATTCAACCATGAAGGCCTGATTCACGCAGTCTCCTCTGAATACTTGTGTTGAGGTGTCTGTTACTTGAACTCTGTGAAGCATTTATTTGGGCTGCAATTTCTGAGGCTGGTGACTCTAATGAACTTGTCCCTTGCAGCAGAGGTGACTGGGTCTTCCTTTGCTGTGGATGTCCTCATGAGAGCCAGTTTCATCATAGTACTTATTGGTTATTGTGACTGCACTTGAAGAAACTTTCTGGATTGACTGACCTTCATGTCTTTAAGTAACGATGGACTGTTTCTATTTGCTTATTTGAGTTGTTCTTTCCATAATATGGACTTTTACCAAATATGTCTGTCTTCTGTATACCACCCCTACTTTGTCACAACAACTGATTGGCTCAAACACATAAATGAAATTCCACAAATTAACTATTAACAAGGCACACCTGTTAATTGAACTGCATTCCAGGTGACTATCTCATGAGGCTGGTTGAGAGAATGCCAAGAGTGTGCAAAGATGTCATCAAGGCAAAGAGGGGCTACTTTGAAGAATATAACATCTATTTTGTTTTTGTTTAACTTTTTGGGGTTACTACATGATTCCATGTGTTATTTCATATTTCCGATGTATTCACTATTATTCTACAATGTACAAATACAGAAAAACCCTTGAATGAGTAGGTGTGTCCAAACGTTTGACTGGTACTGTATATACCACTGAGTCTTCACTTATCCCGATTTAACACTAGATTATCCCACCCCCTTGAAAATAATGTTCTATATCAGCAATTTGTTTGTTTTTTGTTTACTTCTCATGCTCCAACATGTACAATTGTGTCAATGCCAGTCCGTACCACGCCTTTACACAGGAAATGGTCAGGTAAAAACACACATTTTACTTTTCTCATAGCTACATTTCCAGCTCTGCTCATCCCTCCTCCCATGCTTTTCATTCCAGCTTTGAGAATAGAAAGGAATGAAAAGGCATCATACTGTATCTAGTTTTTACAGTATGTCAAAGTACTGTAGCTATTAACACAGCAATAACAGTAACATCCTCATTCTTTCTACTATTCTTTATTGTCCAACTTCATGACATTAGAAAATGACTTTCCGCTGATAAACCCTAAAAAACTAAGCATAAACATTTTGTTGACATTATTAGAATGAGTAAATTGTTGGTGCCTCAGATGGTATCTAATAAATATATACATCTCTCTCTTCCCTCTCTTTCTCTACACACACACACACACACACACAGAAAAAGCTTCCTCTGACGGCGCTGTCTCAAGCCATGGTGGACGGTGGCAGTCAGCTGGGAGAGGAGTCTCTGATTGGGTGAGTGAGGGTGACAGGTTAGACACCCAACCATTTGTCTGACACTGGTTATATGGAACAGATGAACCTTAGAGTGGGGGAAAGGGGGATACCTAGTCAGTTGTACAACTGAATGCCTTCAACTGAATTGTGTCTTCTGCATTTAACCCAACCCCTCTTAATCAGAGAGGTGGGGGGCTGCCTTAAATCGACATCCAAGTCTTTGGCACTCGGGGAACAGTGGGTTAACTGCCTTTCTCAGGGGGATGGAGAATGTGGGACTATGTTTTCAGAGCTAACAAACTGGCCTAATTTGTTATTATCGTGTGTATTTTGTAATTTTTTGTTTTCGTGGAGGATCAGAAAGTGCTTAGTGTGGTTGTGTGTATCCACATAATGAGGATGTGTGCCAGACAGTTCCTCCATGTAACAACACTAGCTTGCCTTGTTCGCATGGTAAGACAGTGACAGAAATGGACAGGCACTCAAACAAGAGGATCTAGAAACTGTGACTGGAAGCTACCCATCGATTTTACTGTTACTACCAAGGTGTCCATCTGACCTTTTTATGAGAGTAAAGTACATGTTGGATAAAAAATGTCTTGACAGGTCTGATTGAAACTGAACATTTGTCGTTAACTTTCCAAATGTCATCAAAACAAAATACCCTAGACAAGGTGGGATCTTTTGTAGGTAAAATTCATTATGTGAGAGATGTCAGTTGAAATGCTTTTATGCGTAAATATTTCTATAAGAACTATCATATCGAAGTAAACTTTGAGTCAGGCGATGACAAGTTGTGTTGTCCTCCCTAGAGGTCGACCGATTATGATTTTTCAACGCCGATACTGATTATTGGAGGACCAAAAAAAGCCGATGCCGATTAATCTGCCGTTTTTTAAATTTAATATATATATATATATATTTTTTTTTTTCTAATAATGACAAGTACAACAATACAGAATGAACAATGAACACTTTTTACATTTTTAACTTAATATAATACATAAAATCAATTTAGTCTCAAATAAATAATGAAACATGTTCAATTTGGTTTAAATAATGCAAAAACACAATGTTGGAGAAGAAAGTAAAAGTGCAATATGTGCCATGTAAAAAAGCTAATGTTTATGTTCCTTGCTCAGAACATGAGAACATATGAAAGCTGGTGGTTCCTTTTAACATAAGTCTTCAATATTCCCAGGTAAGAAGTTTTCGGTTGTAATTATAGGACTTTCTCTCTACCATTTTTTTTTTCATATACCTTTGACAATTGGATGTTCTTATAGGCACTATAGTATTGCCAGCCTAATCTCGTGAGTTGAGAGGCTTGAAGTCATAAACAGAGCTGTGCCTCAAGCATTGCTAAGAGCAGCTGGCAAACACAGTAAAGTTTGAATGAAAGCTTACGAGCCTGCTGCTGCCTACCACCGCTCAGACAGACTGCTCTATCAAATTTTAAATCATAGACTTAATTATAATATAATAAAACACACTATGAGCCTTTGGTCATTAATATGGTCAAATCCGGAAACTATCATTTCGAAACAAAACGTTTATTCTTTCAGTCAAATACGGAACCATTCCGTATTTTATCGAACGGGTGGCATCCCTAAGTCTAAATATTGCTGTTACATTGCACAACCTTCAATGTTATGTCATAATTATGTATAATTCTGGCAAATTAATTACGGTCTTTGTTAGGAAGAAATGGTCTTCACACAGTTTGCAACGAGCCAGGCGGCCCAAACTGCTGCATATACCCTGACTCTGCTTGCACTGAACGCAAGAGAAGTGACACAATTTCCCTAGTTAATATTGCCTGATAACATGGATTTATCTTAACTAAATATGCAGGTAAAAAACAATATACTTGTGTATTGATTTTTAAGAAAGGCATTGATGTTTATGGTTAGGTACATTGGTGCAACGATTGTGCTTTTTTCGCAAATGCGCTTTTGTTAAATCATCACCCGTTTGGCGAAGTAGGCTGTGATTCGATGATAAATTAACAGGCACCGCATTGATTATATGCAACACAAGACAAGCTAGATAACTACACATGGTTGACGATATTACTAGTTTAACTAGTGATTATGTTAAGATTGATTGTTTTTTTTATAAGTTTAATGCTAGCAAGCAACTTACCTTGCTTCCTTGCTGCACTTGCGTAACAGGTGGTCAGCCTGCCACTCAGTCTCCACATAGATTGCAATGTAATTGCGGTGCAAAAATGCAGATTACTGATTGTTATAACTTGAAATCGGGCCTAATTAATCAGCCATGTCGATTCATCGGTTGACCTCTAGTCCTCCCACCACAACTTGGGAAAGCGTGCAGTTTGTTAGGCTACAGATGAAATAAATGACGATGTACTTCACAGGGTGGTGAAAGTGTAAGGTGATGAGCTTGATTTCCAATAAATATTGAGTGTCTTATTCTGGTTACATGATCATCGATGCTTGGCTGTCATTTGACAAATAAAAATGATTTTGCTTTTATGTCCCAAATAATCTCATCATCTAGTAGGCTATACCCGCACTGTATCTGTGAGCTGTTGGCTAGAGCACACGTGCCAATACCAGAGTGGGCACACTCGCTATATAACACCCATTTTATTTTGGTGAGAAAACCATCAGTAGAGTTAAATGCGATGGTGGGAAATTGCCTATATTGTTTTTATGCAGATTTTTAGAATGAAACGCTGTCACCAATTGGATGGAAACCGATCTACTGTCTGCTTTTAGGTGGAGGTCAATCTCTCATTTGTGCATGATGTACAGTATGTGTGGATGATGAATTTGAAAGGTGGTGCCAACGAAGACTAGTGACGAATGCGACATGTAGATGGCCCTCTCTGCTGTTATCAGTCCTTATTTATATTATTTGAAGGAAAGTAATTAACTGCTGATCCGGTGGCTCTTCCTGTGGCGTCTGAATGACCTGTGTGTATGGGTCTCCTCCTGACAGGAAGATGATGGAGGTGTGTGGGGAGGCAGAGAACAGGCTGGCGTCAGAGCTGCTGCAGCATGAGGTCCAGATAGAGAAGGATGTCCTAGACCCACTCAACCAGCTAGCAGAGGTGAGAAGGAGATATCTAGCTAGTGCCTTATTTCATTCAAACCGGTCTCAAGAGTATCCAATATATATAAGTAAATTCTTACTCCAACACAGCATCAAAGAATCATTGAGCCAATATGTACTTGGAAAAGTACCATACATTCTTAATATGAATGTGATCTGTCCATATTCTCAGGTGGACATTCCCAACATCCTGAAACAGAGGAAGCAGCTAGCCAGGCTAGTGCTGGACTACGATTCTGCCAGAGCGAGGTGAGCCTATGT
Source organism: Oncorhynchus tshawytscha (assembly GCF_018296145.1). Lineage (NCBI taxonomy): Eukaryota > Metazoa > Chordata > Actinopteri > Salmoniformes > Salmonidae > Oncorhynchus > Oncorhynchus tshawytscha. The sequence continues at coordinate 22,325,560 of NC_056453.1, forward strand.
ACAGTTGAAGTGGGAAGTTTAGATCCATCTTAGCCAAATACATTTAAACTCTGTTTTTCACAATTCCCGACATTTAATCCTAGTAAAAATTACCCAGTTAAGGACTCCAACCTAAGTGTATGTAAACTTCCGACCTCAATTGTATCACCTGTATCACCTTTATTTACATGCATGACCTTTATTCATGTTATATTGTGCTTATGACATGTTTTCTGAAGTTTGTAACAAGTTTCTAACCTGGTGTATGTGTGTGTGTGTGATCTACCCCTTCCAGGTGGTTGCAGGCAACCAAGTCAATAATCTCAGGAACAAACACGCAGGCACTGACGGCCAAGGCAGACCTGCTGAAAGAAGAGGTGGATGAAGCTATGAACAAAATGGAACTCTGCAAGGTAAGTGTGTCAGACATCCAGTCCGCTGTATGAATTAGGATAAATCACAGACCTCAGTCTGTTAACTGCTTGCAGAAGAGGAAGTTGGAATGTGGAATGATTGGTACAGTTTTTCTGTCAAATCAATAGTTTGGGCACAGCTACTCATTCAAGGGTTTTTATTTGACAATTTTCTACATTGTAGAATAATAGTGAAGACATCAAATCTATGAAATAACACCTATGGAATCATCTGGTAACCAAAAAAAGTGTTGAACAAGTCAGAATATATTTCATATTGATGACAGCTTTGTACACTCAAAGGGTGGCTACTTTGAGGAATCTCAAAAATACATAGTATTGTATTTTGTTTAACACTTTATTTGGTTACTAAATGATTCCATATGTGCGTTTTTCATAGTTTTGATGTCTTCACTATTATTCTACAATGTAGAACATAGTAAAAAATAAAGAAAAACCCTGGAATGAGTAGATGTGTCCAAACTTTTGACTGGTACTGTACATGAGAGCAGAAGTGGACATTCCAACCTCAGTGACGTTGTGGCTGCTTGCTTTAGGAAGAATGCCCAGTCAGCTGTTTGTGTGCACATGTGGCCCCTCTGTGTATGTTGCTGACTCAGTGTATTGCGTTTGTATGGAGTGGTGTGTGTCAGTTCATCTGTCCAGGAAACTACATGCCTGTGTGTTTTCCTTCCTCTACTCTCCAAGCCTGTTTAGCCCTACGAACCCTACAGCTCTACCCAGGCCCTGTTAACAGCAGACAGATTTGATTGATGGTGGAAGGCCCAATGGCCATACCCACCGCTAACACTAACAGAGCTGCCAACTGAAATGCATGGATTGGATGTTGATATAATGGAGACCAGAGAGAGAGGTGGATAAAAAAATATATATTTTACCTTTATTTGAATAGGCAAGTCAGTGTAGAACAAATTCTTATATACAATGATGGCCAAACCCGGACGACGCTGGGCCAATTGTGCACCGCCCGATGGGACTCACAATCACGGCTGGATTGGAACCAGGGACTGTAGTGACGCCTCTTGCATTGAGATGCAGTGCCTTAGACCCCTTTGCCACTCACCACTTAGGTCAATAATAAAACGGGCATAGGGACATTACTGTTGATGTGATGTTTTATCATTAAATGGATGTGTTTTAAGTTTGAAATGTAAGTTCTGAGAGCTGGTTCCTCTGTCATCTGGTTGTAATGATCTCTTGTCTGCTCCTCTCTCTCAGGACCAACTGGCTGCAGACATGTACAGTTTCTTCTCAAAGGAAGGGGACTATGCCCGCTACTATGTAATGGTGGGTGTTTGTGTGCATGTGTGGGAATGTTCACAGCTGTAGATTGACTGGGTGAGCAGTTCATTTTTAAGTCCTCATTGTTGATGATTAACACTCTCCCTCTACCATCTCTCTGCCCCCCTCCAATGTTCTGTTGTGTTCCCAGCTCTTAGAGGCCCAAGCTGATTATCATAGAAAATCTCTGACTGTGCTGGAGAGTGTCCTGCCAACCATCCAAGCACAGCAAGGTATACTACACTCCTGACCCCCCCCAAAACCCTCCGACAGCCAGGTGCAGTACAACACAGTCTTCCTCTCCCCGTGCTGGTTGAACATGCCCAGAAGTTATCCTCCTCCAATCCTAGCCTTAACCATGATGGAAGGAAATGCAGTACTACGTCAAATTTGTCTAGAGACAACTTCATTGTACTCCCCCCTAAAACCTCTCGCAGCAAGATACAGTCCATTCGGAAAAGTATTCAGAACTGTGGCTAGAGGGGGGTATGGTGGAGAGGTATAGATTTTTTTGGAAGGATGTAAGGATTGGTCTGTATAGTGCATTTGGGAAGTATTCAGACCCCTTGACTTTTTCCACATTTTGTTACGTTAGACTTATTCTAAAATGGATTACATTGTTTTTTCCCCCTCATCAATCTACAGACAATACCCCATAATGACAAAGCAAAAAAAAAAAACGTTTTTTATTTTTTGCAGCTGTATTAAAAATGTAAAACTGAAATATCACATTTACACAAGTATTCACACCTTTTACTCAGTACTTTTGTTGAAGCACCTTTGGCAGCTATTACAGCCTTGAGTCTTCTTGGGTAGGATGCTATAAGCTTGGCACACCTGTATTTGGGAAGTTTCTCCCATTCCTCTCTGCAGATCCTCTCAAGCTCTTTCAGGTTGGATGGGGAGCATTGCTGCACAGCTATTGTCAGGTCTCTTCAGAGATGTTCGATCGGGTTCAAGTCCGGGCTCTGGCTGGTCCACTCAATGACATTCAGAGACTTCTCCTGAAGCCATTCCTGTGTTGTCTTTGCTGTGTGCTTAGGGTCGTTGTCCTGTTGGAAGGTGAACCTTCACCCCACTCTGAGGTCCTGAGCAGGTTTTCATCAAGGATCTCTCTGTACTTTGCTCCATTCATCTTTCCCTCAATCATGACTAGTCTCCCAGTCCCTGCTGCTGAAAAACATCCCCACAGCATGATGCTGCCACCACCACCATGCTTCACTGTAGGGATGGTGCCCGGTTTTCTCCAGACGTGACGCTTGGCATTCAGGCCAAAGAGTTTAATCTTGGTTTCATCAGACCAGAAAATATTGTTTCTCATGTTCTGAGAATCCTGTCATGTGCCTTTTACTGAGGAGTGGCTTCCGTCTGGCGACTCTACCATAAAGGCCTGATTGGTGGAGTGCTGCAAAGATGATTGTCCTTCTGGAAGGTTCTCCCATCTCCACAGATAAACTCTGGAGCTCTGTCAGTGACCATCAGGTTCTTGGTCATGTCCCTGGCGAAGGCCCTTCTCCCCCGATTGCTCAGTTTGGCCGAGCGGCCATTTCTAGGAAGAGTTTTGGTGGTTCCAAACTTCTTCCAGAATGAAGAATGAAGGAAGCCACTGTGTTCTTGGGGACCTTCAATGTTACAGAAATGTTTTGGTACCCTTCTCCAGATCGACACAGTCCTGTCTTGGCGCTCTACGGTCAGTTCCTTCGACCTCATGGCTTGGTTTTTGCTCTGACATGCTCTGCCTTGCACTGTCAACTGTGGGGACCTTATAGACAGGTGTGCCTTTTCTAAATCATGTCCAATCAACTGAATTTACCACAGGTGGACTCCAAGTTGTAGAAACATCTCAAGGATAATCCTTGGAAACGAGACGCACCTGAGCTCAATTTTGAGTCTCATAGCAAAGGGTCTGAATGCTTACATAAAAAATATATTTCAGTTTTTTATTTTTAATACATTTGCAGATATTTCTTAACCTGTTTTCGCTTTGTCATTATGGGGTATTGTGTGTAGATTGATGAGGGAAAAAAATGACTATTTTTTAGAATAAGGCTGTAATGTAACAAAATGTGGAAAAAGTCAAGGGGTCCGAATACTTTCCGAATGCACTGTACAGACCAATCCTCACATCCTTCCAAAAAACACTTTCTCTCTCCAACCCACCCCCCTCTAGCCACAGGCTCTTTTTCTCTACTTCAGGCTCATAAAGGTTTAACTGAGCGTGATACAGGAACTCTGTCCAGTATATTATGGTGTTATTGTTAAATTAGGCTGAAGTCTTAAAAGGAAACATCCACCCAAAAGCACCAATTCTTTATAATTTGCAGTGTTAAAAATAACACTACGCGAGAACATTTTGTTATTATAAGGTTGGTAGCAACGTGAAATGTTGATGTCTTTTGCAGGTCAAGTCGACTACAAAACCCACAGTACAATGCTCTCTCTATGGGCTGGCTGGCTAGCTAGCAAATGTAGCTACACACAACAATATTGAAGTCAATATCAGCATATGAAGTAGCTAGTTGTCTGTAAAATCGCTTAAACAAACTGCACTATCAATTTAGGGGTCTACAATCTCACCATGTTCAACCACAGATCGTGTGCCTCGCCTCGCCTAGCGGAGTGGTCCGCAACAGCAGCATGCCTGTGCACCCTGGACTGAAGAAGCAGAAAAATAGCAGAAATGTGGTGGACCCTCTGTTAAATTATACATTTCTCGAGGTAGGAATATCGCAAAAAATATGATCAATGGCTCATTCAAGAGAGAACAACATCCTGGGTTTTGACATTGGCCAGTATTGAAATTTGACATGTGTGAGATACATTTTCGCGATTTAAAATGAATCGAACGTATTAAAGAATGACATACCAAAGCCGTTCAAAGGGTTTGGTTAACTCTTCAGATTCCTCGGGTCTCCACGGAATTAGGTGAATCCGCTTTCAGTTTCCACGCTCCAAATGTTTGGAATCAGTTACAAAAAGAATGACATTTGGATTCCCTGGTTCCACTAAGGCAGTTTATAACCTTCACGATAAATGAGTTCAACGAGGTGTGCAATTGTTTTGATTGATTTGAATAACTTGTTTATGATGGCTGATGTTCTAATGTACTTTTTTATTGTGTCTTATATATTTTTTTGCATTTTACTTTATGGTCTCAGGACACCATTGAAAATGAGGTCCTGGTCTCAATTGGTCTTCCATGATTTAATAAAAAATAAAACAAATGCTACGCCATACTGGCTATATTTCTGCCAGCGTGAACGGCAAGAGCTCAGATACACATGAAAACGGAATGACCCCCAGAATGGATAGAACATGGTTTAGAGATGCCCAAAAACAATACACCCATTTTGAACGTTATATCTTTCCTTTAATGTCTCCTTTATTTCCCCCTGACGGCCTGTCTACAGCTGTTAGCATCTTGGTTATTTGTTAGACCATTTCAATCACTTATACGTATATTAAAATGCCACATCAACCATCTCTCAGTCAAAGTAATTGCTTATTATTCTCAATGATGGCTGAATGCAACTGGCAGGCTCTGTCAAATATAGAGAATTGCTTATTGTTTCTGTAGGACTGAAAAGGATTACAGGGAAGACATTTTATGTTGGTGCCTCCACTCTCTTTTTGGTATGGGCATCCTCACTCCCTCTTCTCCCTCTCTGTGGTTGTGAAGCTGTGTCCTGTTCGCTTGTTTTTATCTAGTAAACCGAACACATTTGGTCTAAATCAGACGGCCTTGCTCTCAGCATGTAGGTTATGATGACTCAAAGTCCAACACTATTTACAGCTCGCGTCAGACCTACCTGGGCTTTCCTTTCCACAGAGTGGGAACACATACCATGGATGGAGACCATGTGGTTATTCGTTACAGCTGGCTTTATTAGAGGAGGGAGTGACTGATGGTTGACCAGAGGGGACATTGTTGACCTATAAATCTACCATTCCCAGGCCTCCTAACCTCTCATCCACACACTGCTCTTCCTGGGGTGACTACCTACCGCCCTCTCTCTCTGCAGACCCGTAACAACTGTAGTGTTGTTACCACCATGCTTAGTGCTACCATTCTCTCTCCACCACGCTCTCGCTCTCCCTTCAGACTCGTGGACGGAGAAGCCAGCGTTTGGGACGGGGCTGGAGGAGCATCTGAAGAGGAGTAGCAGAGAGATCGCTCTGCCCTTAGAGGCCTGCGTCATGATGCTGCTGGAGACTGGCATGAAGGAGGAGGTAGGGAGATGGAGGGAAGCATTGGCTGGAGGGGGGATGAGTGGATCATAGTAAGATGAGGACTGAAATGTAATTATGGATGGGTGGAATAATAGGATGGAGGAAATGGATTGAACATTTTTGTCAAAAGTGGACCCAAATACAAAACACAAAATGCACTTAAACTGGTCCTAAACATAATTGAACCCATCAATTTGAAATGTTTACAAAAATGAACATGAGGAGAGACGGGACAAAAACATTGAAATCTGTTGCAATGTTCAAAGTTCTTTTCACTTATTAGAAATGTCAGCAATTATTCTGTAATTGCGATTTATTAGGATGCTATGTTTGCGTTTGCACGGGTTTAGAATACAACAAAGTATCTTGTTGGTCATAATAAATCAGCTGTGTGTTTACTCCTCCCAGTCTTTAGTTCTCAACACATTGTTTGTCTTCCCGTTCATTCTATGGGTGAACACAACACAGTCAGTGTGGTGAGAAGAGAGGGACTGTTTGTTTGGGAGAGAGAGGGAGTGGAGGTGTGTGTGAATGAATGAATACAGGGTTGGGTGTCTGTGTAGTGATTTAAAGGAGAATTTAGCTCTTTTACAACCAAATCTCTATTTTCGAGTTAATGTTATGTTTTTGCGATTTCACTCATTTTTATTTTATTTACCCAACCAACGATTTCACTTCCTCATCCTCTTTGTCAGTATGGGGGCTCGGGAAAAATACATGAACAGTAGGGTATAGTGTTTAGTTGTACACGTGAAATTGTGTCATTCTGAAATGTATCCCCAACGTTATATTACATTATGTTTTGGCGACTTGAGCAATACCTCTCCGTCCAGTCTAGCAGCAGGCTACACAATGGAACAGCTGTATAGGGTAAACTGCCCGAGTCGTACAAAATGGAATGTAACGTTGCGGATAAAGTTCGAAATGACACAATTTCACGTGTACAACATCTAAAGACCTGCATCACTATACTGAAAGTGTTTCCGTTTCTAATAGGACGTATTTGGGTGTTTTTGTTAATGTTCTTTCAGAGCCCCTGTACTGCACAACGAGGATGATAGTTTTATTTATTTATTTTAATCAAGTGAAATTACCAAAAAAGTGTCTGGACCCTTCTATGACAAAAGGAAATGTATCATTTAAGCATTGTTTGCGGATTGTGTGTCTATTGCATCAATCGTGTCTGTGTTGTTGTATCAGGGCCTGTTTAGGATCGCAGCAGGGGCCTCTAAACTAAAGAAGCTCAAGGCTGCTCTGGACTGTTCCACCTCACAGCTGGAGGAGTTCTACTCAGACCCCCACGCTGTCGCTGGTACGGTGCTAAGCCCTACTCACGTTTTATACATGTTTCGGCAAGAGTTTTCAAGTAATATGACTGAAATGACTGTCAGACCATTCCTCACATCACTGTCCTTTCATTCCAGGAGCCCTGAAGTCTTACCTGAGAGAACTGCCAGAACCTCTGATGAGCTTCCAGCTTTACGACGAGTGGATTCAGGCGTCTAAGTAAGCCACCACACACCGTCTCGTATAGCTGTGAAAGGAAGTGTAACCAAGTAGAGCAGTAATAAAAGTATGAGAAATAAAATGTAAAAAGGAGTGAAATTATAGCAACCATGAAACGGGTCCGTGATTGTCCCTCTGTCTCTCTGCCCAGCGTTTCAGAGCCAGACAAGCGTCTGCAGGCCCTATGGGTTGTGTGTGATCAACTACCGAAGAACAACAAAGCCAACCTAAGGTGGGTAACAGATGGACTGGTTCACACAACTTTGCTTCACAACAAAGATGTGTGTATTATGAAGATATGTTACCCTGTTTCTTAACATCTAATGTTTTGCTTTACCTGTGCCTGTCTCTGTGTCGTAGGTATCTGGTGAAGTTCCTGTCCAAGCTGGCTCAGGACAGTGAGGTCAACAAGATGACCCCTAGCAACATCGCCATTGTACTGGGACCAAACATGCTGTGGGCCAAAACAGAGGGGTGAGAAAGGGGGGAGTTACTTACTTTTCAAACTTAAAAACAAATGTTTGTTAGTGTTTGTTTATAACATGTCTGCTGTCCTCTGTATGCCTGCAGGACTCTAGCTGAGATGGCTGCTGCTACCTCTGTTCACGTGGTGACCATCATAGAACCTATCATACAGCACGCTGACTGGTTCTTCCCTGAGGGTATGTATATGTGACCTTTGACCGGGTCCTCAGGAGGGAGGTACTTAGTCTCCTGTGTACAGGATCATGAACAATGGAAACAGGAATGTCATCAGATTACTCTTTCAGTGGTATAAATCTGATTCCCAGGCTACTCAAAGATAGATCTGTTTGTTTTTAAATGGCGCCTAAAGGAATTCTGCTTGCCTGTTCTCCGCCTTTGCATAGATGTGGAGTTTAATGTATCGGGGATGTTCGCCATGCCCACCCCTCCTTCCAACCACTCGATGGAGTACGACTGTTCCACCATCGAGAGGAAGAGGCCTGGTAGCATGGTGGGGCCAGAGAACGATAACCCTCGCAAGGACAGGTAACCACCAACAGTAGCTAGGGCTGTTACGGTGACTGTATTACCGCCACACCGGCGGTCACGAGTCACGAAGGCAGTCAAATTCAACGTGACCGTTTAGTCACGGTAGTTAGGCTTCTCCGAGCTCTGATGATGCTGATGGGGCGGCAGGGTAGCCTAGTGGTTAGAGCGTTGGACTAGTAACCGGAAGGTTGCAAGTTCAAATCCCCGAGCTGACAAGGTACAAATCTGTCGTTCTGCCACTGTTCCTAGGCCGTCATTGAAAATAAGAATTTGTTCTTAACTGACTTGCCTAGTTAAATAAAGGTAAAAAAAAAAAATGGTCATTAGTAGTCTACCAAACTGGCTAACTGCCTGGTACTCTGCACTCTATTGTCTCTCTAATCATTCTGACATCAATACAAATGTCTTTGAAAATCTAATCAAACACTTAATGAGAGCTCATGTTGCGCAACATTTCAATAGGCCATACAATTGCTTGAGAAAACAGAGTGATGGCCTCTTAAAAGAGGAGGAACCCATCAGCTTTCTATAGGCTACTATATTTATTTCTCAACTTTCCTAATGTTAAACACATGGTTTCTCTTTACAACATGGCTGGCATGAAAATGTACCACAGGAAAAGCATCCTCCATTTGCTTTTTAAGTGCATAGCTGACATGTATTTTCCCCCGCTGCCCGTTTCAAGACGGGTGTATGATAATGGTCCATTGTAAATCAAAACAAATTTCACACATTTATTAGTTACTATATGTAAAGACGAGATGAAATCAACAATAGGCTAATATTGTCACCCATCACACTATCACTTGTGAATGATGCCCAGCGCAGGCAAGAAACAATGTATACCTTCATATCATAGTCGCACACCTCATGTAGGCCCATAGGCCTATGTTTTGGTAAGGTTTCTATCACAACTACAGAGGCCAAATAACTTAACTTTAAGCACATTATCTGCTTTATAAGGAGTGTAGAGCCTAACTGGCATACATATGCAGCACGTGAGTTTCAAGTTGGGTAAGTTCAATTTCACCATAAATGTACCTTTTTTTAATAATAAAAGCATTACATGCATAATCCCATTTCTGGTCACTTTTGATAATGGTGTTTTCCTGCTAATGGAACATTCACACTTATAACCTCCTGCCGTGTGAGCATTGCTGCGCTTATGTGATGAAATAGCCTTATCTATCAATATTTTAAGCTAAACGTTCTGATCTGCTGCATCAGCCTCATTGGTTATCTTTTTTTTGATTGCTAGTGGTTGTATTAATTAGGGATCTATCGCATCCCACAACTGTCCCAGACTGTTTGGAATATTTATTTCTCTTACAGAATAGGTCAACTTTTGTACTATGGGGGATAGTAGATTGATGTAGGTTAGTGCTTTTTCTGTTTGTTAGGCCTACTCATCTTGTTGGCTGAAAAAGTAAATGTGGACAGTTCTTCCTCTTCCAATATCTTCAATATGCGCCTCAGAATTGGATAAGAACGCCTGCAGTTGCGTCCCCGATGTCCGTCTTCACTTGTAGCCTGTGAGAAAGAGCCGATCACGTGACGGAGAGCCGTGTGAGTGACAGGTGATTTGGAGTAAACGGCACGCAGGGGAAAGTGAATTATAATTGTTATATTCAGCCCAAGGGCACAACTGCCACTGGCCACAAAAGGCATGGATATTTTTAGGGGGCATTACGACCACACAAAGGGGATGCTGCCGGACAATTCGAGGCATTATCAAGTGCTTGTCAAATTGGGAATGAGAGACTGAAGTGTATACAACCTGCGCAAAAAACACAGCAGAGCTCATGCCTTTCATGCAACTTTTCAAATCATCATTAGTCGTGTCATGCAGCCTTAGAATGTATAAACATCATGCAGCCTTAGAATGTATAAACGTATAGCCCAACGTTTGTGTCACAACAAAAGTTACATGAATAACTCTAAATTAAGCATATTGGAGTACCTGTTTCTTTAACTGCTCAACGCACTCCCTCAGATCGTTTGGAGAAACTATAATTTATATTTTATTCCATTGTATTCTTCACACTATAAAATAATGCCAGATCAGGACCTAACTTAAGGACAACTCCGAGTATGTACTGAAATAGACTACATTTTGTTCATATCATGTTTCTTTAGACCGGTCTAAAATAAATAATGGATTTATTGTGAAGTTTAGACTATATTACATGGATTTATTAGACTTTTTAAAATGTAGATGTTCCACAGGTCTGCATCAGTGGCTTGTAGGCTGTGTGTGGAAGCCAGGAGATGCTAAATGTGTTAATTAATGGTCAATTAACTAGCTCCATCCCTCTACTTTGAACTGCCATGGGGTGAAAGGTCAAAGAAGGATCCTATACCTGCCAGTGCTCTGAGCTGAGGATATGCTATTTAAATCTAAAGGATTTTCACTTGTATAACTCAACCAATAATATATTAATTTACACCTTGAATGTTTGGTTTGATTGGTAGCTCTGATGATCATACTTACATGGGGGTCTTTTTGAAGTGTATTTTTGGATGTCTTAAGTGCTATAGGCTTCTAGTTGCTTCTAGTTTATCTTTGTGACTTTAGACTACAAATCTACATAACATCCCTTTTGACTATTTGGTGTGGAGTATCTCTCTCGCTCTCTTTCTCTCCACTCTCTCACGCTCTCTCTCTACTCTGGGACTTGGTGATTCTGTCCTGTCGCCCGGGTTTCTTTCTCAACGTGGCTCTGCCGTCTGTCTGTCCTCTCTCCTCTCTGTAGTTTTGCTAACAAACTGTCGGACCATAACACCGTCCCCCGTAGAGGCAGCAACACCTTAGGTAGAAAGCAGCATGCTTCACCCGCCTTCCAGCCCCCCTTACCCCCGGTAGAGGCCCCAGGGCCTGGGCAGTTCACAGGGTGCGTGGCTGAGCTCCAGGCCCCACCGGGGGGCATGGCGTTGGAGGGCTGCCAGCCTAGCCTGGCACTGAGTATGGCTGCCCTGGTGGCAGCGCAGCAGCTTCTCGCTACTACCGCTGAGGAACTCAGGTAAGGGTGTGTGGTGCACTGGGGAGCACAGACACGCATGCCACTCCACTGCATGGGAAGGAAATACCCTTTTGCCTGCAACCTTTTGATGATCATTTGCTGATAAGTGTGTGTGCACTGTTTATGGTGATGTCACTGCTCTTCTACAAATATAAACGTTTTATGGTAATTTGAATCCTTTTTGAATGGAAAATGACTACAGAGCATAGAAAATGTTGAAGTGACCACATGGGTTTCTCACGTATTATTTTCCTAGAGTTTTTCCTCTCGCTGTCTAACTGCATTTTCCTCAAACAATTAACAAGTAATCATTATAATAACACTGTGGGTACATCTCAGTTCAGACCACTGGCTCTACAACAATGCTACAACAATGGTTGGTGTGAGCCAGCCATCCTCAGAGGGCCCTCCCCACGCCTCTGCTCTCAGGCTAGAACACATGAATCAGCAGAAATGTTGTTTGACCATTAGGTCCATTTCCGTTTCTCATTGAGCTTATGTAGTTTTTGAAGGATGAGTTTGAATCCGTTTATGAAAGGTTTCCATTCAATCTCATTTTGACTGTTCTATTGATCCATTGGACAGAATATAGAAGGTAAACCGAAGACACCACCCAGTGCAGTTAAGGACAAAAAGCTCACAGAACAGGCCTTCAATTTGATGGACATTTTCATAGCACTACGCTAAATTCTGAGTCTTGTACTTAAAATTAGGACCTCTGTCTGTCTGTTAAGCAACCCAAAGCGTGAACCCAGTTCCACCCCGACCCTCCACCAGAGGAACGGTTCAGGTGGGGGCCACCCGGGCACAGCCAGCTCAGCCGGAGGAGGGGGAGCTGGGGGACAGCTGGGAGTGGGAGGCCCTGGGGCTGGATCCATGGGGCCCAGTCCACACATGATGCGCAGAGGTGAGACATTCCTTAAAGCAATTCAGCTTAGCTTTATTAGGTTGTTTGACATTTATTTGGAGCTATATGCATAATGGTATCATGAGGACATTTTTATCAAGAACCTATTATTTTCTTTTTCATTAGTAAGCCTCTTATTACAAGGTAATTTCCACTAGCAGTTATATTGTTACATTTGACATAGATTTACAAGCATGCTACACTGGATGTGTAACTGTTGCAGAGTGTAAGACACTCGTATTCATTTGAATGAAACCTGTGTAAGCAACGCAGATCTTTAAGAGCCTGTGCTGCTTAGTGTAAAATGGCGCTCTGGTTCTATTTTTAGGAATTGAACACGCGCCTCATGCCAGAGAACACTACAGAAAGTGGCTTGGGCTCTGCTCAGCCTGGCTATAGTTAACCAGTCCAGTGTAGCAGCTGAAAACCCACTGTTTTTGTGACTCCCCAGTGTAGCTCCCCTGTTAGACGTAGACCTACAATTTCAAATAGCCTAAAATAAAGTATATGTAGACATGAGATCCTTTTTGAAGTCCACCCCTCTCCACTATCCAGGTACAAAGAAGCCGGCCCCTGCCCCTCCCAAGCCGCTCAATCCCCCTTCAGGCCAGTCCAGTAACCCTACCAACCACCATCCCTTCTCAGGCCAGGGCCAGTCCCTCAGCCCCTCTCCCAGACCCCTCTCCTCCTCAAGCCACTCCCCTACCTCCCCCATCTCCCAGCCCCTACCACCCCCCGCCGCCAATCCAGCAACCAGCCCCCATCCAGGCCCCCAACCACCCGCCCCCACAGCCCCCACACCCTCACAGGTCAGTCCCCCGCTCCACCCTAGGGCCCTCAGCCAGCCCGCAGGAGACTACCCGGGGCGGACCAGTCTCCTCCAGACACCCCCACCCCGCCTGACACCCCTCCACCCTCCACCACCCTCCTGGACATACCCGGTGCCCATCCTGGCCCCCCTCTCCCTTCCAGTCAGGCTCCCTCCCCGGCCGCGCCCTGTCCCCAAACCCAGAAACAGGCCCAACATCCCTCCGCCCCCTCAGCCCCCCACACAGGGAAACGATACCAACGGGATCTGCAGCACAGCCTACAAAATCATGGGTGAGTCCAGTCAAGTGACGTGTTATTGTCCCATGAAGGGAGATTTCATTTGGCAACACGCCACAAAAATATATTCACAACAGTATAAACAGACAGAACAGACATATCACAACAATCCCTTCTTTCAGTTTATAGTATTGGTTCAGTATTCAGTACCTCCTTTTCCTCTAGTGTTGACAGTATATTGACAATGTTTTATCTAAAAGTCCTGTGTCCACAGGTTCAGGAGCATTTATGAAAGGTTTGTCAGGTGATACTTGCATTTTGCAGCTCCTGCACTCCATCCGTTTTGGCATTACTCCATTACCACATCATACTTTTAGAAACATGCCACCTGTGCCTGCTTTTACAATTGTTCCCATTGGTTGTGAATCATCATGACTTTCAACCTTCATTATTAAATCATTTAAATATCAGTAACATTTTGATGTGGAATTTGCAAAGGACATCTCTAATGGTTGGTCTGTAAATGATGATGAAAGAATACCGGAAACTAAAAATAAAAAAAATTTGATTCATGGAATTGGCAGAATATAAACTTTTTGAATTTGATAGATTGTGTCAGGATGTCTTTTGCAAAGCCTTAAATTGCATTTGTTTGCCTTCTGGAAATATTTTTTTTTTGTTAAGACATTGTTGTCATCTTGATTGGAAGACTTGTCCCCATAATGGCCTGCTCCTTGTCTTGGCCTATACTATTGTACATCCTAATATTAAGCATGATCATAGCCTTTCATACATATTCACTTTAGGCTAAACACACTGCATGCCTAACTTGACTTAGGTGTGTTTTAGTTTGGCAACCCAACCGCATCAGGTTTTAGTGTTCTGGTATGCATGGAACAGGATTGTACTTAAGGTGCAAGCCTTGGATGCATTTTGAAGCTCTCTTTAACTCTGTGCTGATGATGGCTGTGATGTGGTTTTCAATAAAGAGGGCTGCATTATTTGCCTTTATGATGGAATGTGGATAGCATTAGCATGACTCTGTTTAAGAGTAAATCTGTCTCAGCATCATCTCTGATATGCTACATAGTGTGGCTGGCATTTAACGCTACTTGATGGTGCACTGCTATTTTTATATTTAAGCCAATGGAAAATGGTCATAGATTGCATCGGTTGAAACCACTGTTTGGATGTCAGATCCTTCAGATGATGGTACTGAAGGTAGTAGCTTGGGGGGAGTGATTGTCTGTACTGCAGGTTCAATTTGCATTATGCTTGTCTTTTTTAAGCATGTCAACCATCCTTGCCAAAACAAACTAACATTGAACACAAGTCACCATTTGATTTTAAAATCCACTTTTGTTTTCTCCTTTAGGCATTTCTATTTATTGAATTCTTAGTATTTTTTACTTAGTTAATCCACAATATTTAGCTAAAGAATAAGTGAGTGATTTTATACAATCTCTCAACAAACAACTACAGCTTAGCAGACTTTTAACATGAACTCCTCAGTCAGCTGCAGCACTAACATTTCACGGTCTCTGTCCTGTCCAGACCCAGCCCTGTCTCTCAAAGGCTTGACCCGAGCCTTCATCCCTGAGTTTGCTGTGGACCAGCAGCCAGTGACCGCCCCCTCCATGACGTCCGTGCCCCAGCCCAAAGACTCAGACCTGGACACAGAGAGTACCGTTCTATAAGGAAGAGGACTGGCCTTGTCTCTCTGTCCCCTCTCCATCTCCTCTCCAGGTGTGGTTAGAAGTTGACCCTAACCACAGGTCCAGGGTCAGATATTAGTGTCATCCCCTAATGGTTAACTTTAGGTCTAGGGGTAGGGTGATCTGGTCCTAGACTTGTGGTTAGTGTCAACTTCTACCTCAAGCTCCCCTAAGATCACCACAAATCTGCTGCTCTCTCTCAACTCCAACTCCCGGTGTCCTCCACACACTAACTTTCCCTTCACCACCCCCTTGGTTCACTCTACTGCAGACCTGTTACAGCTACAACTCCATACAGTCAACTCAACCACCCCAGTGGAACTACAGAACAGGCCTCCTCCCCTGGCCCCTCCCCACCAGGAAATCGTAACTGTAGCACTGATGAAGCCTCGATAAAGCTTTGTAGATTTTGGGGGGATGATGAGGTTTGGAATGAAAACGGTATGCATTTGCATGGGATGTTGCACCTTAATGAGTTTTAAGGGCCCGGGGCTGGGTTTCTAAGCTACCATACGGAATTGTTTTAAGATGCTTAAGGAACTGCTAGTAGAGTGGGTTGTTAACAGTGGACTGACAGACTTCTTTGATATTGGTGTGTTGTTCTTGATGGCCTTAGTTCAAGAAATGAAAAATACTATTTGTAAATGTGAAGCACAGTAAACGTGGGTAAAAGTAGAATCCCGCCAAAATAATAACTGTTGAAGTGTAGCAGGTTTCCAGTCTATCTCACAATGATACCTTTTTTTTATCCCTGTTTTTGTATGAAACCCATCCTTTGCTCTCTGTATTTATTTCCTAAAACACATTCCCTATAGCTTGAGTTAATAATCATGCAGTTTTCTGAAGCAGGCCTTACTGGTTCCATAACTCTTGGCAGGGATAGGTCTATATACTTTCAGTGTACATGCTGATCCTCTTGGCTTGTAGGTGCCTTCCTAATCTTCTGTGTTTACCGTCAATGTTGCTGGGGCATTAAAGTGACAGTTCCTGTATAAGTGAATATAGGAAAGGACTGTTTTAAAGCGCTTATACTGTAGCTACCTTGTCATCTGACTAGTGAATCACTTCAACAGCTGATATTGAACCAAGTCTAAACCCCACAAGCGCTTGCTTTCCAGGGAACAGGTTTCTATATGGAAGATCATTCTGCTCTACCTTTCCCACTGAGCTGGGTTTTACACACAAACCAATGTAACAACCTAGTAGTGAGGTGGTGTTGGATACACTAGACCAGAAAAGCTTAATTATCTTTTATTTTTATACACGTTGCTTTTTCCTTGAGTATAATGCAGAGTTGTGCTCCTAGAGAAGAGACCCTGAATGGTATCAACTAAAGGGCATATTTCTGGATGCTTTAGTTGCACTGAAAACATGTTCAGTATTTGTACTGCTTTTCAGAGACCATCATCATCCATGTAGTCTTGCTGAGATTCCCCTCTATCTCATCTTTTCCTTTAACTTGCTGCCTTATCCTTCTGCAGAAAGAGTACCTTGTTTTGAGGCTCTGAAAGATGAACAAATGCCATTAAACTAAAAATGTTAAAGCTGCGTTTTGAGCTCAGCTAGTTTTGTATGCAGACTGAGCTGAAACAAGAAATAAATCAAATGTAAAATGACTGCTTGGTTATACTCCCTTTCCGAATAAAGTATATGAAGAAAAATGTGAAAAGGTTGTGAGTCATGGCTTGATCACTCACATGCTCACACATGAACACACAACATGAGTAAGAAAATGATTCATTTGGGCTTATTGATGGGAGGACGATTGTCTAGTAAACATTTCTTCAATCTCCGGCGACCAGTAAAGTCTGTGGCGTGTTGTCCACGCAATTTCTAAAATAAAAACCGAATAATTGTTTAAAACACTCCTGATTCTGATTCAAGACTAATGTGTAGATTACTGTATCCTCCTCTAACAGTAAAGCTGGCTCCTGAGCATCCTGGCCTGAACTGCTACCCTGTAACACACGCATGCACTGAACAGCTTACCTATAGCACAACACGCACTGAACAGCTAACCTATAGCACAACACACACTGAACAGCTCACCTATAGCACAACACACACTGAACAGCTTACCTACAGCACAACACTCACTGAACAGCTTACCTATAGCACAACACGCACTGAACAGCTTACCTATAGCACAACACGCACTGAACAGCTTACCTATAGCACAACACGCACTGAACAGCTTACCTATAGCACAACACGCACTGAACAGCTTACCTATAGCACAACACGCACTGAACAGCTAACCTATAGCACAACACACACTGAACAGCTTATCTATAGCACAACACGCACTGAACAGCTTACCTATAGCACAACACACACACACTGAACAGCTTTCCTATAGCACAACACACACTGAACAGCTTACCTATAGCACAACACGCACTGAACAGCTTACCTATAGCACAACACACACACTGAACAGCTTACTTATAGCACAACACACACACTGAACAGCTTACCTATAGCACAACACACACTGAACAGCTTACCTATAGCACAACACACACACTGAACAGCTTACCTATAGCACAACACGCACTGAACAGCTTACCTATAGCACAACACACACACTGAACAGCTTACCTATAGCACAACACACACACTGAACAACGTACCTATAGCACAACACACACACTGAACAGCTTACCTATAGCACAACACACACTGAACAGCTTACCTATAGCAGAACACACACACTGAACAGCTACCCTATAGAACAACACACACTGAACAGCTAACGTATAGAACAACACACACTGAACAGCTAACGTATAGAACAACACACACTGAACAGCTTACCTATAGCACAACACACACTGAACAGCTTACCTATAGCACAACACACACACTGAACAGCTTACCTATAGCACAACACGCACTGAACAGCTTACCTATAGCACAACACACACTGAACAGCTTACCTATAGCACAACACACACACTGAACAGCTACCCTATAGAACAACACACACTGAACAGCTAACGTATAGAACAACACACACTGAACAGCTACCCTATAGAACAACACACACTGAACAGCTACCCTATAGAACAACACACACACTGAACAGCTAACGTATAGAACAACACACACTGAGCAGCTACCCTATAGAACAACACACACTGAACAGCTAACGTATAGAACAACACACACTGAACAGCTACCCTATAGGACAACACACACACTGAACAGCTACCCTATAGAACCCTCAAATCTAGACCTCGAAGCGAGTTCCGCTGCATTTTTGTTATTGCTCCCCTCTAATCAGGGACTGAATAAGACCTGGGACACCAGGTGTGTTAAATGATCAGGTAAAACAGAAAACTAGCAGCCTGTGGATCTCGTAGGGTAAAAGTTGAATACCCCTGTTATATAACACACACCGACAGGCCTGTGACACAACCCCTCAAAGAGCACAAAACATGGAGGGCTTACATCATGTCAAAATACCTTACAAAGGAAACAATGAATTTGTCTTACAACTGGTATGTCTGTGATATGGACAAATTGACATGCAACAATGATGTTGAAATTTGCCACCAACAGTGTTCAGCATCTGCTTTACCCTGTGTTTGAGTAGGCACGCGCAGATCATGGCCAGGCTGTCTGGAACCAGGGTCTCTACAGCTGGGTCTGTGGGGTGGGGTCCTGGAGGCTGAGGGGCTGCATCACGAAGTGGTATCCCCACGACGGGAACATACGGCTCAGCACACAATGAGACACCACCAGGATACAAACCTCCTTCAGTGGGCAGATGGGCCAAAAACAACCACAGTCAGATAACCGAGCAAAGCAAGGGCCATGCCTCAATGAGGAGTCAGAGGAAAACTTACTTTGGGCGTTTCTCAATGTCATTCAGATCTTCCAGAATCATGTGGAGAACTTCTGATGAGGACTAAAACCAAACAAATGTCACTTATAATATGAATATTAATAGGCTAATATAGATCCTCCTACATCTGTAAGCAAAGTAAAATTGTTAATTCTCAACATACCTCCATCAACTAAATTATACATACCTTTGGGATATAATAGTATGACAGCGACTTTTTCAGTGTGTTTTTCAGGAATTTTGACAAAAATTGCTCATAGTATTCTGGAATGACGCCGAGCAAACGGTGAGCAACTCAAAGGCTTTGAAATATGGATTGATGCTGCCATATGGATTGACGGCACCGGAGAGGAAGGCAGAGGTTTTACGTGTCCCCTAACCTATTGTGTTTCTTTTGGTAGTTGATTTGCGTTGTTTGTAACAATTTTTGGGTTGTTTTTGTTGTTGACATGGATTACAGGCAACATTTGCACTGAGCAAAAGGCTAGAGCTGCCGCTTTCAAGGAGTGGGACTCTAACCCGGAAGCTTATAAGAAATCCTGCTATGCCCTCCGTCGAACCATCAAACAGGCAAAGCGTTAATAGAGGACTAAGATTGAATCGTACTACACCGGCTCCGACACTCATCGGATGTGGCAGGGCTTGCAAACTATTACAGACTACAAAGGGAAGCACAGCCAAGAGCTGCCCAGTGACACAAGCCTATCAGACGATCTAAACTACTTCTATGCTCGCTTTGAGGGAAATAACACTGAAACATGCATGAGAGCACCAGCTGTTCCAGAAGACTGTGTGATCACGCTCTCCGCAGCCGATGTGAGATCTTTAAATAGGTCAATATTCACAAGGCCGCAGGGCCAGACGGACTACCAGGACGTGTACTGAGAGCATGCGCTGACCAACTGGCAAGTGTCTTCATTGACATTTTCAACCTCCCCCTGTCCGAGTCTGTAATACCAACATATTTTAAGCAGACCACCATAGTGCCTGATCCCAAGAACACTAAGGTAACCTGCCTAAATTACTACAGAACCGTAGCACTCACATCTGTAGCCATGAAGTACTTTGAAAGGCTGGTCATGGCTCACATCAACACCATTATCCCAGAAACCTTAGACCCACTCCAATTTGCATACCGCACCAACAGATCCACAGATGATGCAATCTCTATTGCACTCCACACTGCCCTTTCTCACCTGGACAAAAGGAACACCTATGTGAGAATGCTATTCATTGATTACAGCTCAGTGTTCAACACCATAATGCCCTTAAAGCTCATAAATAAGCTAAAGACCCTGGGACCAAACACCTCCCTCTGCAACTGGATCCTGGACTTCCAGACGGGCCGCCCCCAGGTGGTAAGGCTAGGTAACAACACATTCGCCATGCTTATCCCCAACACAAGGGCCCCTCAGGGGTGAAGGCTCAGTCCCCTCCTGTACTCCCTGTTCACTCATGACTGCACGGCCAGGCACGACTCCAATACCATCATTAAATTTGCCAATGACACAGCACTGGTAGGCCTGATCACTGACAACGACGAGACAGCTTATAGAGAGGAGGTTGGAGACCTGGCCGTGTGGTGCAAGGACAACAACCTGTCCCTCAACGTGATCATGACAAAGGAGATGATTGTGGACTACAGGAAAAGGAGGACCGAGCACGCCCCCATTCTCATCGACGGGGCTGCAGTGGAGCAGGTTGAGAGCTTCAAGTTCCTTGGTGTCCACATCACCAACAAACTAACATGATCCAAGCACACCAAGACAGTCGTGAAGAGGGCATGACAAAACCTATTCCCCCCCAGGAGACTGAAAAGATTTGTCATGGGTCCTCAGATCCTCAAAATGTTCTACAGCTGCACCATCAAGAGCATCCTGACTGGTAACATCACTTCCTGGTATGGCAACTGCTCGGCCTCCGACCGCAAGGCACTACAGAGGGTAGTGCGAACGGCCCAGTACATCACTGGGGCCAAGCTCCCTGCCATCCAGAACCTCTTTACCAGGCGGTGTTGGAGGAAGGCCCTGAGAATTGTCAAAGACTCCAGCCACCCTTGTCATAGACTGTTCTCTCTGCTACCGCACGGCAAGCGGTACCGGAGCGCCAAGTCTAGATCCAAGAGGCTTCTAAACAGCTTCTACCCCCAAGAGTCCTGAACTTCTAATCAAATGGCTACCCAGACTATTTGCATTGCCCCCCTTTACACCGCTGCTACTCTGTTGTTGTTCTCTATGCATAGTCACTTCAATAACTCTACCTACATGTACTGTACATACTACCTCAACTAACCGGTGCCCCCGCATATACCCCCCTGTATTTAGTCTTGCTATTGTTGTTTTACTGCTGCTCTTTAATTACTTGTTACTTTTATCTCTTATGCTAGTCCATGTTTTTTGAAACTACATTGTTGGTTAGGGGCTCGTAAGTAAGCATTTCACCTTAAGGTCTACACCTGTTGTATTCGGCGCATGTGACTAATACAATTTGATTTGATGATGGCAAACAATTTACTGCCATTTTCCTGTTACTATGGCAACAGCATCACCACAAAACAAATTCCACTTTATTTGGTCCATGATTGTCATTAGTGCCAAAGAAGCTCGAGGGTATCAGGCAGATTTATTTGTCAAGCATTCATGTTTTTTTTTAACAGATCCAAATACAACCGATCCAGAAGCAACCACATGGCCAACATAAAAAGTCAATATTTTTTTAACTATACAAAGTACTCCAATAATATCAATGAAAACATATAAAACACACTTTTACAAAATGAACATTTCAATAAATTAACAATAAACTTCAATCGACCAAATGTTATAATAGGCCTACATTTCAGACCCAATTTGTCAGAATATAATAAAAGTAAACAAATCCAGATATAACACAAAACAACACCTATACAAACATGCAAATGCTTCGGACAGTTGTCAACACTGTACTGCACTAGTGGCAATATTTAAATGTGTTGCAGTGTCTTTTTGAACATGATGACAAATTGCCTGGTACGACAGGTCTGTAAATAAACACATCTGTATTTTCATGATGGCAGCTCTGACTGAAATTCCAATGTAAAAAGGAATTATGGAGGGAAAGTAGAAACACGTACAGTATTAAAGAAATACCATCAAAACAGCTTGAAATTAACATCAGAAAAAAAGTGAACATTTGTTCTATAACAAGATACAAATTCAGGTGAATTTATGGCAGAGATGGACGGTTCATCAATAACAACCACAGTGACAGTAAGAGCTGCCAAGACCACTCAAATGAATTGATGTCTTTCTGTTATCAGCTATCCATATACTAGCCCCGGTGGGTTAACCCTCTTATTTCATGTGGTTCATCATACTATAAAACACTTCAAACCCGCAGGAGTCTGGCATTATTTTTTGTTTCCCCTGCCGAGTGGAACTTTTGAAATGCCAAACGTCAGGATGACTGCAGGTACGTTAGGATGACTGCAGGTACGTCAGGATGACTGCAGGTACGTTGACACCAGAAAGCTTCTAATTTTTAAAATAATAATTCACAGTACTATTGTCATGCCAATGTAATGATTCTTGGTAGGTTAATACTGCGTTCTATCATCACATAATCTAAGAGGCAGTGAGTGTGTGTGAATGGAATTTGAGTTTCTGTTGTTGTGCACTTTTCAGATCAAGTCCTAAAAATAGTGCTCAGCTCTAGATAACATTCATATACGTTTGACTATCAGCCATCTAAAATGTAATTTCCATATACATCTATGCTTTACAATTTCAATATAATTTCAATTTCATATAATCCAATATCAAATATATACTCTTATCTAAACATATTAATCTTCATTACTAATTTCTTGTACTACTTGACCTTACCAGGGACAACTGTGGGCCCTAGGGCTCAGAGTTCTTTCTGGTCAGATGACATGTTCAGGAAGAACTCCTGGCCATAGGTCATTCCACAGTGTTGAAGATCATGTTGTTTGTGTCCCAGTAGCTGTAACTGTTTCTTTGTGTTGTCTTGACACTTTGGTTGAGGAGAGCAGAGGGGTTATCCAGTCTCTCATCTCTACCAGGCCAGGGGAGAGGCCACTCTGGGGATAGAGGGGTTCTCTGTAGCCTGGGTCTCATTCAGTGCTTTCTGGAAAACATGAACCAATCAAAATCATGCATGAGTCACAGACACACTTGAATGCTGTCAAATTGTACGGTCAGAGACCTATCAAGGGCATCACTCTGGCTACCGGCTCACCTCAAACTTGGAAGTAAACTCAGCGAAAATGGCGAAGAAGGCCTCAGTGGAGGTGGCTTTGCTGTCCTCTCCGAAGTAAGATGCCACCTTAGTGAACTCATCCATGGCTCTCAGCTGCAGAG
Source organism: Oncorhynchus tshawytscha (assembly GCF_018296145.1). Classification (NCBI taxonomy): domain Eukaryota; kingdom Metazoa; phylum Chordata; class Actinopteri; order Salmoniformes; family Salmonidae; genus Oncorhynchus; species Oncorhynchus tshawytscha. The sequence continues at coordinate 22,348,904 of NC_056453.1, forward strand.
AGTCCAGAGACTGAACCGCTGGGTGACTGTTCTCCAGGAAGCCCTTTATCTCCAGGGTCAAGGATAAAACTGTCAAACTGTCAGACCATTTGAAGCACAGTGAAACATTCTGACTAGTAACATCCTGATGACTGTTATGTATGGTGTAATTATATACAATTACAGTGTAATTACTTACTACTAATCACTACAGTGTGTTACTGTGTGGCACACACTAACTATACTGTCTACCATGATTATGTGTGTGTGTGGGAAATGTTCTGTTGTGAAGGGAATTGTTGTTGTCGATAAAAGGATACACTCATGACAGCAGCGAAGTGGTCCTCAGCCGTGGCAGGAATCATCTGACACGCTGTCCTGATGTCCTGGATGGTGGAGTGGAGGTCACCCAGCTCAGCTGTCAGGATTCGCTGATTCACTGCAGAGAAAGTTCAATACAAAACCATACAGTATGACTCATATGAGACAAATCCATTGCAAATTCAAGTGTCTAATGTGAATGCCATTCATTATAAAGTAAATGCTGTCGTGTTTCAGTCTTATGCGATGACTGCTGTAAGGCATGTCGGAATGTTGAAAAGGAACTATCAGGAAACGACCGGGGATTATCAGGAAACGACCGGGGATTATCAGGAAACGACCGGGGGTTATCAGGAAACGCCCGGGGGTTATCAGGAAACGCCCGGGCTTTATCAGGAAACGACCGGGGATTATCAGGAAACGCCCAGGGGTTATCAGGAAACGACCGGGGATTATCAGGAAACGCCGGGGTTATCAGGAAACGACCGGGGATTATCAGGAAACGACCGGGGTTATCAGGAAACGACCGGGGTTATCAGAAACGAAACGAAACGACTGGGGATTATCAGGAAACGACCGGGGATTATCAGGAAACGACCGGGGTTATCAGGAAACGGATAAGAACATGACTTTTAGTACATATTGTGGACTGTGTAAATGTACTAAATAGAAGGTGTTCATTCTGCTAGTGAACCTCAGAGTCCCGCTGAAGGATGGAACCAGGTAAAGAACATTGTGTGGTGTCGTCTCACTGTACCTTTGGCTGCGAGTGGTACGGTTGTGAGGTCCCTGGCAAAGTTCAGCAGTTCTGGGAAGTGTTGGCATAGAGATTTGGCAAGAATGTGGAGGAAGGTGGATTTACCATCCACTGTTTTAGTGGTGCTGAGCTGTAAGAATTAAGGTGAGATAGGATTTGGCATTAGAAAGCAAAGACAACACAAATACTATAGCGCAAGGGTTCTCAAACCTCTCCTCGGGGACCTCTAGTCATTCCACGGATTTGAACTATTACACAGATAGCACACCTGATTCAAATGGTCAACTAATCATCAAGCCCTTGACTAGGTGAATCAGGTGACTTAGTTCAGGGCTACAACAAAATCGTGAAACATTTGGGGATCCATGAGAATTAGTTTGAGAACCACTGCTATAGAGGCAAATGAGGCTAAAGCACAGTCAGCAAGAGCATGAACATCCATCCATACCTCAGTGAGAAAGTTGATCTTAAAGCCAGTGGTTTTGTTCGTCTTGGGTTGACCATTATTCAGGTAATTCCCCATTGCCAGCACAAACTGTCAACAGAAACAGAGGTTTAGAAACCGTTTACAGGTAACACAACATGATAAAAACATTATGCATACTTCCGAGTCTGTTTCTTGTTACCTTATCCTATATGATTTTACAGACAGACAAATCTTCAAAATTGCAATTCTTAACTGAATCATCTTGGGTCTTTGGTCTTAAATCCTCCTGGTTCTTTAATAACCTTAGATCTTGACAGCAGGGTACCATAAAAAATATGAAATCAACAGTCGTTTGCCATTTCTCAACCATTAAGCTCCTGTATTCCACTCCCATGGAGCAAGTTACAGTGGTTGTATTACCTCGAGGATCTTGGCCAGTTTCTTGCTGCTCCTGAGTTCCACTGAGGCCTTGTAAATACATTCGTATCCAGCCTTCATCTCCTCTGTCTTCTCCTGCAGGGTCGTCTTAAAATGGAGGCTCCGCAGACGAGTCTTATACTCAGGGACCATTAGCATCTGGGCACACAGATTATGAACTTGAAAAATATTGTTACTGTTGCTAGTATAGTAGCATAATACTGTGGTAAACTACTACTATATTATACAGTAAAATACTGAAATAGATATTTTTAAACATTCTAGCCGCAGCCTAGACGGATTTTCACTACACCCACAATAACAACTGCTAAACACGTGTATGTGACAAATCAAATTTCATTTGATTTGACTGGACCAATATAAACAACGTCCCGATCCACCATTTGGGAAAAATTGACACAACAGTGTCTCTGTTACCTGCAGGACAAACTGGTCAGGGTCGCTGAGTTTGGCGGAGTCCTGGTCGAAGCGTTGATACTGTTTGACCTCCTGGTCATCGGGGGCGTAGAGCAGCAGCTGCTTGATGTGGGCCGGCTCTAGCCTGTCTGTGGTCATTGTCATCAGCACCTTACGCAGCTCACCTGGAGACAGCTTCAGGTGGGCGATCAGGATGGCTGAGGAGAGGAGGAATGGAATGGAGGGATGGAGGAGACTAGGTTTATTTGTAATTTATTTGGATCTGTTACAAAAGCAACTGATACTCATCCTGGGGTTCACAGAAAACACACTACAAAACAGTCATTGACAGTCACAGGCCTTCACTGATCAAAAACAACAACAATAACAATACCATTCAACTGCTTCTGTAGAAATCAGAGAAGCTGTGTTTGGGCCACGTGGCCATAGAGGTTATGTTCAGATCATTGAGAGAAAGGTTCAGATCCCTGGGGGCTACGGCATGGTCATACTCACAGGCGTTGTAGGCCTTCTTATAAGACAGAATCTCCACCACGTCTTTCTTTTTCAAGCTCTCGGGCAGGAAGGCTGGCTCTGGAAGAGAGACTGACACATTTAATCACAGTGTAAGGATGCTGCTCTCCAGGCACCAGAGGTGGAAACACTAACAGGCACTAAAGATAGATGGGTAAAGAGAGAAGAGAGGAGAGATGGGATGGGAGGTGGTGCCATATGGATAATGGATTTGATGAGCAGGTGAATGGAGGAGCTTTAGTAGACCATGGGACAACTTGGTGCACTGTGAAGGCAACAACATGGAATATCAGCAATACACTTACACAATGAAACACACAAAAAAGCCATGTTGAATTAATGAATGTGATGTACTCTTACACAGCGATGATATAAAATCATTATATTGCATTATATATGCATGGCTCCCTTGCAAAAGAGACCTTCAATGGGACTCCATGTTAGAAGGACAATATTAAAAAATTGCATCATAGAGGTGGTTTAACTGGTAAAAACAGAAACAGTGATATGAATACATTATATGATATGACACCCCGAGATGAGATGTTTGATGAAAAGAGGTCATAATAAAGAACTTACTGGAACTCTGTTGGGTACCAAAGTGCAGCTCTAGATCGAGGTACTTCACCATGTCACTCAGTTTGTCATAGTCAGGGTCCGCTCCAAGCTAAAGAAGACAAAGTATCTGTCAATACATGTCTGAACAAAACAACAACAAACAGTATTATTCCAGGTTCAGGGTTAATATAATATACTCCACACGTACCTGTCCCCAGATGGTCCCCTCGGAGTTCTCTACCTGCTCCCAGCGTAGCCTCTTGACACTCATGTGGTTGGTATCCCCAGCACAGGGACTGGAATTGGGCAGTGGAGGCGGGTCGCACGGGGGCGGCAGTGGTGGAGGGGGCGGTGGGGGCACCTTGTGTTTCTGGAGCTCTGACACTGAGACAGGGGTCTCGTAGGTCTTTGAGTGAAGGGGCTGGGGAAGGTGACTCTGGGGCTGGGACAGGTGAGGGGCCTGGGGGGTGACTCTGGGGCTGGGACAGGTGAGGGACCTGGGGGGTGACTCTGGGGCTGGGACAGGAGAGAGGGGGCTGGAGAGGGTGACTCTGGGGCTGGGACAGGTGTGGGGTCTGGGGGGCAGGCTGTGGCTCAGCTGGGGCTGGTAGGGCTGGTGGCTCAGCCTGGGCTGGTAGGGCTGGTGGTGAAGCTGGTGGTGTCTCTGGAGGGCGAGCTGGCTTTGCCTGTTGGGCTGAGGGGAGGGCTGGGGACACAGGATTGGCTGGGTCAGGGGCTGAGGCTGGCTGGCCTGGCGGGGCAGGTTCCTGGGACGAGAGGGCTGGGGTGAGTAGCAAGGGGCCAGGGGGAGAGTCATCTGGGGTGCTTGGTGGTGGAAACGGCCCTGTAGTTCATCCCTGGTCGGCAGCACCTTGTGTAGGGTCGGCCTGTTGTACGTGAAGGTCCGTGGAGGGGCGGGGGAGGGGGATGATGGGGTGCTGCGGCTGGAAGGACATGCGCGCCCGGGGGATGTGTTCGGGAGAAAAGCGAGAGAGGACCGAGGTAATGGGGAGGGGGTCCGAGAAGCCGAATGGTGGCGGGGGTAGGGGGTGGGGAAGGGGGCGGGGTGGCGGGGCGCTCTGGGGGCGGGGGAATGGGGATGTGTTCTGACCCGGAGGAGTAGGTGAGGGAGGTGGCGTCATCGTTGCTGCTGATGTCCTCACTGCTGGCACTGCTCAGCTGGTGGGGGAGGTAGCTCACTTCCTGCTCATCCTGGAAACTCATCTGGACACAGCAGATAATGATCATTCTCATTCTTTATAATTAGACACACCCATGTCATCTGATTTACATATTATAACCTTATACAGTTTTCAGAAACCTTACAATCAGATGCACACATACTGTATATAATCTGATGGTCATTTTATCACTGTATACATCCTGAATAGTCTGCACACACCTTATAAACAACCTTTATTGTACGACGATAATGTATCTAATCATTTCCTATTCATATGCACCGCTTTTCTTCAGAAACAATGGAAAACAACTCCATAAATACTGTATCTGTCGACACAATAACAACTTCACATACTGTACCGTCTGTATCTTATTCATAAACATTGGATTTACTACACTGTAGATACTTAAATAACTCAATGACACTACTGTAGGCACAGACGGCCTGTTGGCGAATTTGATCTGGTATCATTAACATTTCAAACCAATTCTCTTAGAGCTCACATTGTCTAATTGTGACTCTCTGGCTCTCTCACCTCCTCACAGTGACTATCTCATCATCTACTGTCTCTGTCTCTCACCTCCTCACAGTGACTATCTCTGTCTCTCACCTCCTCACAGTGACTATCTCATCATCTACTGTCTCTGTCTCTCACCTCCTCACAGTGACTATCTCTTAATATACTCACCTCCTCAGTGACTATCTCTTCATCTACTGTCTCTGTCTCTCACCTCCTCACAGTGACTATCTCTTAATATACTGTCTCTGTCTCTCACCTCCTCACAGTGACTATCTCTTCATCTACTGTCTCTGTCTCTCACCTCCTCACAGTGACTATCTCTTCATCTACTGTCTCTGTCTCTCACCTCCTCATAATCGTTCTCTCCAGGGAGGAAGTTATCCACCAGAGTGACACGGTGTCCCAGCTGTTCGCTCAGAGCGTCCAGGAACTTGTCCGTGTCCCTGCTCCGGGGGGGTCTGGAGAAGGTGAAGAGCTTCCTGCGTCTGGACAGGGGGCTGGTGGGGTCATCCGAGTGCTGGGGAGATGGAGGGGGGCTCTCCAGGCTCACGTAAGGGTTGGAGTCAACGCTACCGGGAGACAGGGTGGTTCCCTCATGATAGAACTCATACAGAGGGTCGGGCAGAGGCTCCTTCCATGTCAGAGACAATCCTGATTTACGGTTCCCTGTGGGGGGGGAGAAGAAACGCTGCATTATTTCAAAGATATCTAACAAAGGACTTTGTGACTCTGCGTTTTATTTGGTTGAAATAAAACTTGACCCACGTGGCAGCTGTTTGTTCAATTTACTCTAAAGAAGTCTCTTAAACCAGATGCGTTCCATCTTAAATGATCTCATTTGTCATCCTTAAAGCGAGCATGAGTGACAACGTTAATGGTGATGTCGTTGTAACCTTTATGATATACTGACCATTGGCTTCAAGTGGTTGCCATGTCAACGGTGTGTGTGGGGGTGTGTGTGTGTCTGTGTTACCTGTGCTACCTTGACTGAGGGAGGAGCGAGCAGGAGACTGGCCATAGGCGTCAGTCTGTCCCAGCTCCTCAAAGTCTGGTAGGGTCAGTGGAGAGCAACGACTGTGACTCTGTTGCATGGCATTCTTCCCTGTGTGCACACTTTCCAGCTCTGTGTACACTCCTGACATCTAGGGGTCGTAGGGGGTGTGAGCAGGCCGTTAGCACAAAGCACTAGGAACTCTTTATCACAAGGTCTGCTTATAAACTCTTTATGAATCATTACTAGATAGTTTGTTAACCATTATTAACCTTGAGTAAAAATCCTAAACAACATGCGTCATATTTGTCTTTTTTAAAATGTGAACATACTGTAACTATGTAATACTATTTACAGACAGTTCGTGAGCAGACGTCCAGATAAAGTGTTTCCCAAAGCACTTGTAAAAGCATTGCAGTACAGCGGAGCCCTGTAAGTATTTCTCTTTATAAACAGATGGCTCATCATTAGCACCGCTGGCTCTGCATGGCTGACCATTGTGTTGCAGTTTTATACCCACGTGATTCAGGTCAGGGGACTCTGGGAAGGAGGTGCCGTCTCCACACTGTCTCTCTCCAGGTGTCCCACTCCCTGGTGCATCCACATGAATCCCTGCGTCCACATGAAGGGACAAACAGTCATGAGGATCCACCTCCTCTCAAGCCCAGAGAGGAGGGGAGACAGCAGGAGACAGCAGGAAGCGTCATAATGTCCTTAACAGCATGGAGAAGCGACAGAGGCCTAGTGCATTTTGAGCTATGGGCTGGATCCTAACTTGAGATTTACTGTACACTACACAGTACTACACAATTTCTGCACAAATCTCCCATTGGCGTCAATGTGAGGTTTATGCTAAATTCCAAGTTACTGTAGGCATTTCTCAAGTTAGGATTTGGCCCTATGAGAGTTAAGATGGGCTTAATGCAATACTTGGCTTGGATAGATGTTCTCTGTTAGAAGCAGCATGTCAACCCTCAGCCCTGGAGTGGCTAGTTGAGAGGAAACCCTTCCAATCAAGGATAAGGACAAATAGTTGTTGAGCTGATCACATTCGTACCCATCCCCAGGTGTGTTCCGATGATGCAGTCGTCAGAGCTCCTCTCCCGTACGGTGCCTCTGTAGGAGGTACCTGACACACGCACTGAGCTGCTCCTCCTGTGGTGCTCATGTCCTGCACCTGGCTCTGGCTCAGGCTCTGCTGCTGCACACACACACACACACACACACACACACACACACACACACACACACACACACACACACACACACACACACACACACACACACACACACACACACACACACACACACACACACACACACACACAGAGAAAGAGAGAGACGAATTCAAATGAATTAGAATGACAGGAGGAAATATCTAAGAACATCCCACCCAACTCCCACTGAACAATAAATATATTCTCTAGTTGTCAGCTATTTTCATTGTAACTTCTAGTTGTCTACGTTTTTGCCTCTGCAAGGCCTTGCCTGTAAAGATGCAAAGCAATCTTCCACTATGAAAGACAAAACATTATATAAAATCTAAACCGGTGAGAGCATAACCAGACAGAGACCCCACATCTAACTCAAATCACTCACACACAACAGACCCAACCAAGCAGGCAGAGAGATGTTGCTAATGGCTAACCCACCTGCGGTCTTGAAGCCCAGGAAGCGTGAGATCTTGCTCTGACAGTGTTCCTGCTCCTCGTAGGTCAGCAGCTGGTAGATGAACTGCCAGATCACCTGCTTGGCTGGAGTGTCCAACACCGGGAACACATCAACAATCAGGGTGTCCACGTTCCTGAACATATACAATGAAAAAGTCACTATTTTAGATACTTCTGAACAGCACAGACAAAAAAAATCGAAATCTGACCTTTTTGTTGCTACAAAAAGTATTTTAAAACATGCTAAAATAAAAACAAATAAAAATCTCAGGCACACTGGTAATATTCATTCTTCCATGAATTGAATAGATATTTTAACCAATGTTTCATCATGGTATTGGGGAGGTACAACTCAACTCCTACCAGTGTGCTGGAGTTTTTCTTCTTTTTATCATTAAGAATACTTTTTCCCATGCACCTGGTAGCTTGTTAACGTGTGCAAGTTCACTTTCTCAAACATGCCAAAATAAAAGTATCAAAAGAAAATCCTACTTTCGAAAAGGTTTATTGCTATTCAGTAACGTTGACAGGGAATTTGTCTTGGTGACTCTTTGATTCTGTACTCTGTAAAATAACATGTATTGCTTTAGATTAGACAAGTTTACCATTATATAATGTATATATTATATCATTTACATTTAGTGCATGTAATAAGATGTAATGAACCATATTAGGATTCAAGCAGATTATTGAGGAGTAGGATGTTATTTGGTAGGGAACTGTCAGATTATGTTTCTGTAACTCTCCTTTAGGGTAGGTAAACATAAAATGTATGTAATATTTACTATTGATGTGTGAGCCATTTCAAATGAATAAAACATAATTCCTGACATTTGAAAGGAGATAAAATCCCTCCCTCCCTCCCTCCCTCTCCTACTTCCTTCTCTCTCTCTCCTACTTCCTCTCCATCCTCTAATACCCCACCCCCCCACCTGTGTTGGAAGAAGGTCTCCAGGGCCTTGCAGATGGTGTATCTCTCCTGCACGGTGAGCAGGTGATCCAGCTGCTGGCTAAAGGTGCGTCCATGGACCCTGATGCTGGGGGGGAGGATCTCAGCCACCCACTGTAGAGAGCTGAGGGGGACCGGGGAGCGGGACCTTGGGGCCACTGAAGGGGCCACGCTTGGGGAAGTGTCCTCCTGGTCCCCCTGGTCAGGGAGGGAGTAACCAGAGGGGCCGCTTTCCACCACCAGGGTTGGCATGGCACCACTGCCCTGCAGCATGGACACCACCTTCTCATGGGAACAGTTCCTGATGACACACACACACACACACACACACACACACACACACACACACACACACACACACACACACACACACACACACACACACACACACACACACACACAAACACACACACACACACACACACACACACACACACACACACACACACACACACACACACACACACACACACACACACCACACACACACACACCACACACACCACACACACACACACAGTCACTGTCAGTAATAAAATCAATGTGCAAGGATGCTGTCATTGGACTAGCTCCTACAGACACTGAAAGGTACAAAGAGTTACTATCTACAGTATTCAGTAGTGCGCTCGACTACTCACCCATGTGACCCATAGTTTACATGGTTACTGGGGTGGTATAATGAGGTATTTGTGAGTGATACTGTGGGTGATATTGTGCTATGGGCGGTGAAATATTGACAGAGCTCTCCTGAACAAATGTGATTCCAGCCAGGCTGTGTTCTAACGGGCACTCCTACACTTCTTCAAGTTCAGAATAAAAAGGGAAAATAAGTCAGTTTAAAGGGCGTAAAAGGACTTCCCACAAGAATTTTCTCAAATGCCATTCCACACACACATCCACGCATGTGAGTGCACAAGGAAACACACCAGCCCAGCTTGACTCACTCTCTTGTGTGCATCATAAGGTAAAGTAAAGACATAACAGGTTTGTGTACCTCATGTCCAGCCCATTGAGGAAAAGGATGCGGTCGCCTGGTTTGAGACCACAGTCTTCAGCAGGACTGTCTGAAGAGAGACAAGGGGATGAGAGTCAGAGAGAAAAGGAGGGAAGACACATAACAATCCAAGATGATACGCAAAAACATAACATTTATAGAAGCCTCATTAATCAAATCAGTACGTGGTATTTGACTGTTGTTGTTTTTATGCACCATGTGTTGTCTGATGTATTGGGTTATGCCGGTAAGCCTTTAGGAACCAATTTAGCATAATATTATTATTTATCGTTCTTAAGTAGGTGTACAGTACCACATGGCCATGCAGGCTCTCTGACACGAGACAGTGTGTTCTTATGGATGCCTGTACATCACGATCTTATCTCATCCACCCACAGCATCTCCATATACAGCTGTCCTGAGTCAGTGAGTAACTTACTGCTGGCCTCTGCTCAGATCTGTAGTGGGTGGTCGGCATCATACACACACACATACACACTCCTCCCCCGCCTCAGTCCTAACAAAGATGAGCATCCGGTAAACCCCATATTATTATACTCTGGTACAACATTTGACATTTTAGTAATTTAGCAGACACTCTTATCCAGAGCAATTGGAGTTAAGTAACTTGCACAAGGGCATATCACAGATTTCTCAACTAGTTGGCTTGGAGATTTGAACCAGCTACCTTTCGGTTTCTGGCCCAACACTCTTAACAATCTGCTGCCCCAACCTCTTCATTTAGAACTACAGCAGAACATCTTCATCACTGCACACAGCAACATCCACATCCATCCATGTATTCACCCTCCTCTCATTCCCTTAAAGGGCCTTTAATCAAACTAATACAACAATAAAAGCATGGCCCAGCATGACTGTCCTGTCTGTCTTATTGTACAGTGGGTGGATGTTGGACAATGTGCATTTAACAAATAACATTTGATTTGATTAGTTATTGACTCAGAGACACGCCTCCACCTCCTGAAACATACTGTATATTCAGGTAACACCCCTCTAGATCAGATCACCCCAACAACAATCCCCACTACTGACCACAGCATCCCAAACACCTAACAACCTCCACTACTGACCGCAGCATCCCAAACACCTAACAACCTCCACTACTGACCACAGCATCCCCAACACCTAACAACCTCCACTACTGACCACAGCATCCCAAACACCTAACAACCTCCACTACTGACCACAGCATCCCAAACACCTAACAACCTCCACTACTGACCACAGCATCCCAAACACCTAAAAACCTCCACTACTGACCACAGCATCCCCAACACCTAACAACCTCCACTACTGACCACAGCATCCCCAACACCTAACAACCTTCACTACTGACCACAGCATCCCAAACACCTAACAACCTCCACTACTGACCACAACATCCCCAACACCTAACAACCTCCACTACTGACCACAGCATCCCAAACACCTAACAACCTCCACTACTGACCACAGCATCCCAAACACCTAACAACCTCCACTACTGACCACAGCATCCCAAACACCTAACAACCTCCACTACTGACCACAGCATCCCAAACACCTAACAACCTCCACTACTGACCACAGCATCCCAAGCACCTAACAACCTCGACTACTGACCACAACATCCCAAACACCTAACAACCTCCACTACTGACCACAGCATCCCAAACACCTAACAACCTCCACTTCTGACCACAGCATCCCAAACACCTAACAACCTCCACTACTGACCACAGCATCCCAAACACCTAACAACCTCCACTACTGACCACAGCATCCCAAGCACCTAACAACCTTGACTACTGACCACAGCATCCCAAACACCTAACAACCTCCACTACTGACCACAGCATCCCAAACACCTAACAACCTCCACTACTGACCACAGCATCCCAAACACCTAACAACCTCCACTACTGACCACAGCATCCCCAACACCTAACAACCTCCACTACTGACCACATCATCCCCAACACCTAACAACCTCCACTACTGACCACAGCATCCCCAACACCTAACAACCTCCACTACTGACCACAGCATCCCCAACACCTAACAACCTCGACTACTGACCACAGCATCCCAAACACCTAACAACCTCCACTACTGACCACAGCATCCCAAACACCTAACAACCTCCACTACTGACCACAGCATCCCAAACACCTAACAACCTCCACTACTGACCACAGCATCCCAAACACCTAACAACCTCCACTACTGACCACAGCATCCCAAACACCTAACAACCTCCACTACTGACCACAGCATCCCCAACACCTAACAACCTCCACTACTGACCACAGCATCCCCAACATAACAACCCCACTAACCACCATCCCCAACACCTAACAACCTCCACTACTGACCACAGCATCCCAAACACCTAACAACCTCCACTACTGACCACAGCATCCCCAACACCTAACAACCTCCACTACTGACCACAGCATCCCCAACACCTAACAACCTCCACTACTGACCACAGCATCCCCAACACCTAACACCTAACAGCATCCCAAACACCTAACAACCTGACCACAGCATCCCAAACACCTAACAACCTCCACTACTGACCACAGCATCCCAAACACCTAACAACCTCCACTACTGACCACAGCATCCCAAACACCTAACAACCTCCACTACTGACCACAGCATCCCACTTTCCCAGCATCCCAATGACTTGCCTAGTTAAATAAAGGTTAAATAAATAAATACATAAAATACTGATCACAGCATCCCAAACATCTAACAACCCCCACTACTGACTACAGCATCCCCAACAGCCAACACCACCCACCTGATACCAGCCCAGTACAATACAGTGTTACCCAACACAAAACATAGAACTTCATCCACCCAACGCACCACATAGAGAAGTGTAATCAGCAGTGCGTCATAACTTACCTGGGATGACAGAGTCGATACAGACAGGGGCATGCCCCCTCAGGGTGAACCCAAAACTCTTCTTCCCTCTGTAAACCCTTACTGTCCTAGGGGGAGCATGGAGGCTGAGGGAACATTACAAAGTGTGTATTATCTTCTGTCAGAACATACATTTGTATACATTTTTACAGTAGAAGTAGTAAAAGATATGGTTGTAACATTATAGTTGTGATATTTCAGGAACTACATTAATACCTTTGTTGTGTACTGATGTTTTATCAATGGGCTTTCAACAGCTTTCAACTGTATTTATCAAGTACTACTGGGTGTTTAGAATAGCCTAGCATTCTCAACAGTAAATAACAATTCTACAGGGATTTCATATTATCATGCCCACATCACGCTGTCTGTTATGTAACTTGAACAATAAAGGAATGTGAATGAGTAAAAAATAAACAGCAGCTAGTGTGTCCAGTAGGAATACCACATAACAGGTATAATTTCCAGCTCAGACAGTGATGCCTCTGTTCCCTGGCTCCCAGAAAGAAGCATTACCATCAAAGACTGGGATGGAGATATCACGGTTGCCATGGAAACTACTCAAGGCAACATCATATGATATAAACAGGAGTTCCATAAAGCAGAAGAAGGAGAGGAGAGGAAACGGGTCAAATCCATTATTTGATTGTCTTTATGCTTGTTATGTAAAACGGGACAGATGAAAACTATTCAAATGGGCTTTTAGAGTACTGTACTGTGCTATACGTACAGAGACACAGAGGGTAGGCTCAGCACTGCAAAGCACTGGGGATAAGAATCTGGTGGGTTAGAAAAGGTGAAGAAAACAGATCTCATCTCTCCCCTCATCTACCATTTGTACTTTATATACATCAGTACCATTCCATAACCCAAGAAGCAGCACAGAAGAGGAGCTAAAAACATGATGTTGATGATTCAATTAACAATCAATCAAGTAACCTATCATCACTGGAGATTTTAATATTGCTCTATTCACTATTCCATATTGACTTGAAACTCATTAGGATATAGGCCATGGGGAGGGGAGGGGCTATTGGTAAAACACGGACTTGAGTCTACTGCAAAGTATATCTGTAAAACTGGAATGGAGTGAGCTACTATATGACTTGAGCTGAGCCTGCTGTATGGTACTGACTTTCTGAGTCATAATCTTAATTCCTCCATGTTATTATCGGTTGGACCCTGAAAGATATAATCGTTGTGTGGCGTTATAATATCAGGTGAGTATACAGACTCAATGGTTAACAGAGACGGTTCCCTAATCAACAGGTGCTTCCAAATCATCTATCAACAAACATCACATTTAAACATTTAGAGAATTACCCAGATATTACCCAGAGGGTTGGAACACTTATTTTTTAAATGTCCTTCAGTAGTAATTTTAAGTCCAATTAATGTCCATTATTTCCAACTCCAACCACACAAACAGCATATTCTAAATCTTCTCTCTCTCAGGTGAGTGGGAGTCATAGCTAAATACACCATACTGTATACTAACCTCTGATTGGCTCCTGATTGATGCACAGGTATGCCCGACATAGACTTCCTGTACCCCCTCTCTCCTCTCTCCTTTCCCCCTCTGTCCTCCCCGGGGTCCCGGGGTACTGAGCTGGCCCGTTTGGAGCCGTAGTGGCGGTCGGGGTGGTCCTCGCTGCGGCTACGTCTCAGACGGCCCTGTGGGCCCGGCTCGCTGATGCTCTTACTGCGACAGATCCTCTGGATCAGGCTCTGGGAAACGGCCTCGTCAAACCGCTGCCGGTGCTTCTTGGGGATGAAGATCCTGGTGAACATGGTGAGAGAGGGACCAGCATGTAAAGAGGAAGAGAAAGTAGGGGGAGGGTGGAGAGGTGGATGGGTGGAGTTCCCCCTGGATCCAAGGGGCTACCACGAGGTAGACCTCAGCAGTCACCCTTCAACAGTCTGTCACCTCTGCCCAGAGGAATCAGAGATGATGAAGAGAGAGATTATGTAGATCTCCGGAGATCTCCGGGAATCAGAAGGTATTACTAGATACCTCAGTAGTCTGATCAACTCTGGTGCCAAAAAACCACACCACTCATACCAAAGCCCTGATCTGAGATTCAGAGGAAAAAGTCAGAGCTAGAACTGAGAAACAAGCATCCAGGTTGGAGAAGAAAATTCACGCAGCTGAATACATATCACTGTTGACTTGGTGAAAGAGAATCATCATAAAACATACTTAGAAATCCATAGATTGACGAGAAACAAAACAAACGCACTTCTTCTAAAAAGTCGCTACGTTTCCATTTAGTCGCTGTAGTCCATGGATAAAGAAGAGAAGTGAAGGTTGGATAGCGAGAAAGAGGGAGAGAGATGTCTATAGAGCCAGTCAGTGAGGCAGCCCTCTGTGCAGTGGCGTCATTTGCTACAGTGTGGATTCACTCTGCTGCAGCTTGAGATACCAACACAGCGACAGCAAAGGTGTGGGAGTCAGCAATATATTACTCTATCACTTTTCTCTCCCTTTCTCCCTCTCTTGTTCTCTCTCTTGCTGCCATCTCTCTATCTATCTGCCTGCCTGCCTATCTATCTGAGGAGCAGAACAATAGCTTTTCTGAGCATCTCTAGGAACTGTGGGATTCTCAGAGGGAGAATGATATGAGGTGAAGTATTATCATCTTCTCATCATGTAGACAATCACACTGATCAAAGCCATCGTCTTGTCTGTCTTTAATAACGTAACCAAGAGAACAGCGGTATGGTGTTATTTAATCAGAGAACTAATTCTTTGCTAATTGAAGATATAAAACATACGGTTCATTACAGCAATTGTGACACAGATGTAAAAGCAACAGCTGATGATGAAAACAACACACACACACACACACCACACGCGCACACACACACAGAGGGCAGCGGACAGCTGGTTTAAACAGGAACGGTGTGTATGCATTAGCAAATTAGAAATGATGAACAACATTGCATTAATACAGATGGAATTGTTTATGGGAATTAAAACACATGCTCCCAATGAACACATCATCCAATACAGATCATGTGAGTACATACAGTATAAATGTAACGAGTGTGCTGAGAGTCGGGAAGCAAGTTCAGGGAGTGAGTGTTTTCATAAATAAACACAACAATAAACACGAAACACACCGACATGAAACAGAGTCAATAACACCCGAGGGAAGAACCAAAGGAGAGTGACAGATATAGAGAAGAGAATCAAGGAGGTGATGGAGTCCAGGTGAGTGTCATGAGGCGCAGGTGACGATGAGTGGCGAGACATCAATTATAATGAAGTGGAGAATTTCCTGGAAACAGACTAACTGGCCACGCGATTAAAATATGACACAAACAGAACAGAGAGAAAGAGAGAGAGAGAGAGAGAGAGAGAGAGAGAGAGAGAGAGAGAGAGAGAGAGAAAGAGAGAGAGAGAGAGAGAGAGAGAGAGAGAGAGAGAGAGAGAGAGAGAGAGAAAGAGAAGCAACGTGCAGAAACGTGTAAAAATGAACTAGCAAATTATGCAAATTCAAACAAGTTAGACAGCTAAATCAAGCAAATTGGACACAGAGACAATAAGGATTCTAGCCACCATTGGGGAATGTTCTGCTAATTAGCTATGGTTCTTCCACAGTGCTCCTGAGTTATCCAGACACATGGAGACCTATCTGGAACTCGTGTAGAACCTGCTGTTCCACGGAAAGCGATTTGTGGACACTCATTACTGTTGTGATGTACTTATGCAGCATCGTTTAGCTTGGTCTCTCACCAACCCACAGAGTCGCTTTCTCTCTACTAGCTTTTCTACATCTCTAGCCACATTATTATCTGGCATCCTTGTGTCCTTCAGTGGTATTTCTAAGAAAACCTTATCTGCCACCACAACTACAATTGAGCCTTCACTGCTCAATACAAGATTAGATTTTTTTTCAAACAGCCGCCTCATCATAAAAGTTGTCTAAACTGTCTTATCTTTGGAACTAATTGAGTTTTCAGCCAATGTGACCTCATTTGCAGCAGAGTTGAGTGGTGCTCTATAATTATCTAAGACGGTGGAGGGAGGATGGATGTCTCCAAAGGGAGAAATGACAAATAGAAATCTAACTGGGAGACCTCATTTAATTTCCATTCCAGATGTGAGAGACTGTACTGTCGCTATTTATTACTTTGCTTTGCCTCACTGTCCATTGCCAGGCACTAAATGACCGGTGGACATTAAAGATTGAGGGGAGGGATTTAGGAGATAATTATGTGGTTTGAAAACCAGTTATTAGGGTCACTATGTTGTTGGTCAGTGGCCATCAGACCCAGATGTCTTCCAGCATTAGGAAGCTTTTTAAGGCCAATAAAGCATTGACCAGTAATGGTGGTGATTACGCAGCTGAAACCTCCTTTATTTCTCTAATACACCTATCAAATACACTGCAAACTGTCTGGAAAGGGAGCGTTGCAGTAGGAGAGCAATGTGATGATGACCTATGAGGGAAGATCAATGGTTGAGAGTGGATGTCAATTGTAAAGTGGTTTGCTAGATGGAGTAATGCTGTAATTTACTGTAAATGTGTGAGGAGGCTTTTGTAGTTACAGTACATTACACTTCTATGGTATGCACCACCACATTAAAGAAGACTATTTTTGTTGACATTAGTTTAGCTTCCTTAAACACAATCATTATGGCAGCAATAACTCCTATACCAATACATGAAACATGGCAGGATCAATAAATCAAATGATCAATAGCACCTTAAGTTCAGTCATTTTTAGGGTAACTTTTTCACAGACTACAATTACATAATAGTCTGGAGCTTCCATAATCCAGTTCTAGCTATAGAAAAAACAACACAAGAGATTAGATACAAAAAAAGCCCCATCACTTATCATGATGAGTTCTAGGTTATCGCGTATTCTAGGAATCGCTAGAGACAAAAAGTATGATTCATATAATCTAGTAGAAAATCCTTGGAATGTTTCATGTTGTCTCACTCAAGTGACGAGAGTCAATACGCAAGCAAGAAAGTATAAAGTTAACACTGAATTCAATTCTGCAAAAAAGCAATTCAGACCACTGCATTAAATCATTGCACAACAATAAATAGTAGAAAACACTCAAACAAGTCTCTGAAAAAGAGCATGGGCTGCCAGCCAACACACACTACCCCTCAGAGTAAAAGTACACAGGTACAGTACTGTAGCAGGATAATTATCTGCCCACCTACAGCAAGTCGGACACACAACACTGCGGTGTCTCTACCTGTACTGAAACAGATGTGTGCATTCTGCAGTACCCCACTGCAAAACAAATGCAAGTACCACAGCCCAAAACAACCAACAATAAAACCAGTACTCACCCCAAACAGCTCATTACTGTCAGTAGTCTGTCATATTTCAGAATCAGAAGGAACGTTATGAGGATTGTACAATAGTAAATGTGAGTAAGTGCATAGGTTCACAAATGGTATGTTGAAGTCTTAATGCAGTATAACGGTATGGGGCAAAATCAGCATGGTGCATCCAAGAACCATCGCCAGCAGTGAACTGTCAAGGGAGAACGGTCACCAACCACAGACGAGCAAGAGCTTAAAGCACAATAATTAAGATAAAAATCCATCATAGAAAATCCACACAGAGAGGGGGGGGTTAGCAAAAAAAAAGAGAGCGAGTGCAAGAGCGAGAGAGAGAGAGAGAGAAAGAAAGAAAGAGGAGGAGAGGAGGGAGAGAGTCCAATTCAGTGGAATAAAACAAACACATTTTCCTGGCCTGTTAAATGCCACTCAGTCTATATTTAGAGAATAAAGAAGGAAAGAAGTGTCGCTGTCCTCTGGGGATCAGGAATCACTGTCTTATTGAACAAAATCGCTTTGCATTTGAATATTAAATGATTCATACACAACCGTATAACCTTAGATAGTACAGGATCTTACAGTATAACAATTTCTATAATGAGTGTCTAATCATATCATTAAGACTTTTCTCTGGTCTGGTCATGTGTTCAGGAAAAACTCAGGACCCAAATTGTTAGGCATCCCTACCTACCTGATATAGCATATTAATGGTACCCAAAGGATGTGACTTTATATTGCACTGACCCTACGCACACTCACCAGACTATATATACACACCATATACATACTCACTCTCGCACACTGCATTGACACTCCCACACACATTCACATACACTACCTATGCATACACAAACCTAACACACACACGCATACCGACATAACACACACACGCATTACGACACGACACACACACATACATTCTCAATACACAAACTTTATTTTACTTCTATTAATATCTATCCTGATGCCTAGTCACTTTACTCTACCTTCATGTACATACAGTGCCTTGCGAAAGTATTCGGCCCCCTTGAACTTTGCGACCTTTTACAGCATTTATACGGAGACTTGATTACACACAGGTGGATTGTATTTATCATCATTAGTCATTTAGGTCAACATTGGATCATTCAGAGATCCTCACTGAACTTCTGGAGAGAGTTTGCTGCACTGAAAGTAAAGGGGCTGAATAATTTTGCACGCCCAATTTTTAAGTTTTTGATTTGTTAAAAAAAATTGAAATATCGAATAAATGTCGTTCCACTTCATGATTGTGTCCCACTTGTTGTTGATTCTTCACAAAAAAATACAGTTTTATATCTTTATGTTTGAAGCCTGAAATGTGGCAAAAGGTCGCAAAGTTCAAGGGGGCCGAATACTTTCGCAAGGCACTGTACGTTCAAAAGTTCAGATCACTTAGAAATGTCCTTGTTTTTGAAAGAAAAGCACGTTTTTTGTCCATTCAAATTACATCAAATTGATCAGAAATACAGTGTAGACATTGTTAATGTTGTAAATGACTATTGTAACTGGAATCGGCAGATATTTTATGGGATATCTACATAGGCGTACAGAGGCCCATTATCAGCAACCATCACTCCTATGTTCCAATGGCACGTTGTGTTAGCTAATCCAAGTTTATCATTATAGAAGTCTATTTGATCATTAGAAAACCCTTTTGCAATTATGTTAGCACAGCTGAAAACTGTTGTTCTGATTAAAGAAGCAATAAAACTGGCCTTCTTTAGACTAGTTGAGCATCTGGAGCATCAGCATTTATGGGTTCGATTACAGGCTCAAAATGGCCAGAAATAAAGAACTTTCTTCTGAAACGCGTCAGTCTATTCTTGTTCTGAGAATTGAAGGCTATTCCATGCGAGAAACTGAAGATCTCGTACGACGCTGTGTACTACTCCCTTCACAGAACAGCGCAAACTGGCTCTAACCAGAATAGAAAGAGGAGTGGGAGGCCCCGGTGCACAACTGAGCAAAAGGACAAGTACATTAAAGTGTCTAGTTTGAGAAACAGATGCCTCACAAGTCCTCAACTGGCAGCTTCATTAAACAGTACCCAGAAAACACCCGTCTCAACGTCAACAGTGAAGAGGCAACTCCGGGATGCTGGCCTTCTAGGCAGAGTTGCAAAGAAAAAGCCATATCTCAGACTGGCCAATAAAAAGAAAAGTTTAAGATGGGAACACAGACACGGGACAGAGTTTGAGGTGTTTGGATCACAAAGACATTCGTGAGACGCTGGAAGAGTGCTTCATTCAATCTGTCAAGCATGGTGGAGGCAATGTGATGGTCTGGGGGTTCTTTGGTGGTGGTAAAGTGGGAGATTTGTACAGGGTAAAAGGGATCTTGAAGAAGGAAGGCTATCACTCCATTTTGCAACGCCATGCCAAACCCTGTGGACGGCGCTTAATTGGAGCCAAGTTCCTCCTATAACAGGACAATGACCCAAAGCACAGCTCCAAACTATGTAAGAACTATTTAGGGAAGAAGCAGTCAGATGGTATTCTGTCTATAATGGAATGGCTAGCACAGTCACCGGATCTCAACCCTATTAAGCTGTTGTGGGAGCAGCTTGACCGTATGGTACGTAAGAAGTGCCCATCAAACCAATCCAACTTGTGGGTGGTGCTTCAGGAAGCATGGGGTGAAATCTCTTCAGATTACCTTAACAAATGGACAACTAGAATGCCAAAGGTCTGCAAGGCTGTAATTGCTGCAAATGGAGGATTCTTTGACGAAAGCAAAGTTTGAATGACACAATTGTTATTTATATTAAAAATCTTTATTTATAACCGTGTCAACATCTTGACTATATTTCCTATTCATTTTGCAACTCATTTCATGTATGAGTTCATGGAAAAAAGTGACCCCAAACTTTTGAAGGGTAGTGTATCTACCTCAAATACCTCATACCTCTGCACAGTGATCTGGTACTGGCTCCATTCTTGTGTATTTTAATTTATTCTTCTTGTGTTACTATTTTATTTGTATTTTTATGATTATTTTTAAACTCTGCATTGTTGGGAAGGGCTCGTAAACAAGTATTTCACGGTAAAGACTGTACCGGTAAGTGACATTGAGATACAATACCCACAATCCACCACATCCACATTGTTTACCTCTGTGTCGTTGCCTCCCTCTAGTAAATACAAGTTAAGGTCAGATAATCAAAGATATGGTCTGGTAAGACCCCAGCCGGATGACCACATGGTCCAAATTCCCTCAGATGGATTCCTCATACCAACCAATCAGATTAACCAATCAGATTAACGACTTAGAAACCGACAGGAAGTGTCATCTCACATTAAATATGCCCATCCCCCTCTCTAATTTATTCCCTTCATAGAGTATAGAAGTAACAGTAATCTCGACAACTCTAAAGGAAAAAGTGTACTTGGATTAAGGGTTTAGTGAGCGTCTTGTTGGTCGTTTTCACACAAGAAAAAACATAAAACAAACGGTTATGCAAATATATCTTCATTAAAATGTCTGACAACATGAGTCTTTAGCCATAGCAGCCAGTATTCTCTGAGTTCAGTTGAGGTCACAAACAAACAAATTTAATTCAAAAAGGCAGAGACAGTGATGAATCCAATTGGCAGATCCTTGAGCTGATCTCAGACAGGAACAAGGCTGGCAAGATTTGTCGATATCGGGTAGAATTTGAAATGACCACACTAAAACTGGCTTTGCCATTGTTGAGCTTAACTTCTGATCATCAATGGCACTCAACTCAACCAGTGATTATCGTGAACTGGGCACAAATGGCTGGGCACAAATATGTCAGGTGTGAGATGATTTCCACACAATCACAAGATGAAGACAAGGTGGAACTGGAAAATGCACCACCATCATGCATCTTAGGGAAGAGATCCTCTGGCTGTTAGCTTGGCTGTTAGCTTGGCTGCGAGAAAAGGAAAAACTACTTTCTAAGTACACTGACCTTGCTGTAACCCAGGAAAAGCGAATCTCAGTCTTAAATGGCATATATAACAGGTCAATTAGAAGTTTTCTAACTGGATCACTAATAATCAGAATAATGAGAGAGTGCTCTTCTTGAGCATTGATGGCCTGATAAATCCTACCCCCGCAAACCTATGTGAACTTTTCTCCACATCTAAATGTGATGAGTTTGCGGCATATTTCAGAGATAAGATAACCAGCATTAGGTTGGGTATCAGTCAAGCAAGACCTGATGAAAAGTTCGACATGTGTCCTAGCCTACCACGCAAAGTTAATATGGATTTATTTTCCCTGGTGGACACAGACATGCTCAGGAAAGTGATATCACAACTTAATCCTTCTACCTGCCTTCTGGATCCTATCCCCACCACCTTCTTCAAACCAGTTTTTAGTTGCATATCTGAAGAAGTGCAAGCTATTGTTAATCACTCCTTGTTCACACGCACTTTCTCTACTGCACTAAAAACTGCAATGGTGAAACCCCTTCTGAAGAAAAGTAATCTAGATTCTTCAGCTCTTTAGCAATTTCGACCAATCTCCAACCTTTCATTTCTGGAGAAATTGGTTTTCAAACAGCAAAATAAGTTTTTAAGTGCCAACTATATTTTTGAAGAAATCCAATCTGGTTGTTGTGCCCACCACAGCACAGAGATCGCCTTAGTTAAAGTGATAAATTACCTTAGAGCTAACACAGATGCCAAACAGCTCTCTGTCCTTGTACTCTTGGATTTAAGTGCTGCATTCATCACTGTTGACCATGATGTCCTTCTGGACAGACTGGAGAGGTTGGTTGGCCTCTCCGTTCCAGTTAAAAATGTTGTTATGTTACAGTCTTATTCTAAAATTGATTAAATTATTTGTTTTCCTCATAAATCTACACAATACCCTATAATGACGAAGCGAAAACAAGTTTTTAGAAGTGTTTGCTAATTTATAAAAAAAAAAAAAACAGAAATACCTTATTTACTTAAATATTTAGAAACTTTGCTATGGGACCCGAAATTGAGATCAGGTGCATCCTGTTTCCATTAATCATTCTTGGGATGTTTCTACAACTTGATTGGAGTCCACCTGTGGTAAATTCAATTGACATGATTTAGAAAAGCACATACCTGTCTATATAAGGTCCCACAGTTGACAGCACATGTCAGAGCAAAACCAAGCCAAGAGGTCGAAGGAATTGTCCAAAGAGCTCAGAGACAGGATTGTGTCGAGGCACAGATCTAGGGAAGGGTACAAAAACATTTCTGCAGCCTTGAAGGTCCCCAAGAACATAGTGGCCTCCATCATTCTTAAATGGAAGAAGTCTGGAACCACCAAGACGCTTCCTAAAGCTGGCCGCTCGTCCAAACTGAGCAATCGGGGGAGAAGGGCCTTGGTCAGGGAGGTGATCAAGAACCTGATGGTCACTCTGACAGAGCTCCAGAGTTCCAATGTGGAGATGCGAGAACCTTCCAGAAGGACAACCATCTCTGCAGCACTCCACCAATCAGGCCTTTATGGTAGAGTGGCCAGACGGAAGGCACATTACAGCCCACTTGGAGTTTGCTAAAAGGCACCTAAAAAAAAAAGGCACTCTCAGACCATGATAAACCAGATTCTCTGGTCTGATGAAACCAAGATTTAACTTTTTTGCCTGAATGCGAAGCGTAACGTCAGGAGTAAACCTGGTACCATCCCTACGGTGAAGCATGGGGGCGACAGCATCATGCTATGGGGTTGTTTTTCAGCAGCAGGGACTGGGAGACTAAGATTGAGGGAAAAATGAACGGAGAAAAGTACAGAGAGATCCTTGATGAAACCTGCTCCAGAGTGCTCAGGACCTCAGACTGGGGTGAAGGTTCACCTCCCAACAGGACAACGACCCTAATCACACAACCAAGACAGTGCAGGAGTGGCTTCTGGACAAGTCTCTGAATGTCCTTGAGTGGCCCAGCCAGAGGTCAGGCTTGAACTCGATCGAACATCTCTGGAAAGACCGGAAAATAGCAGTGCAGCGACGCTCCCCATTCAACCTGACAGAGCTTGAGAGGATCTGCAGAGAAGAATGGGAGAAACTCCCCAAATACAGGTGTGCCAAGTTTGTAGCGTCATACCCAATAAGACTTGAGGCTATAATTGCTACCAAAGGTGCTTCAACAAAGTACTGAGTTAAGGGTCTGAATACTTATGTAAATGTGATATCAGTTTTCCATTTTTTAAACATGTGCAAAAATTTCTAAAACTTGGTTTTGCTTTGTCATTATGGGATATTGTGTGTAGATTGATGAGGGGGAAAAAACTATTCAATCGATTTTAGAATAACGTAACAAAAGGTGGAAAAAGTGTAACGTAACAAAAGGTGGAAAAAGTAAAGGAGTCTGATTTTAGCTCCACGGATTATTAGACTGTATTTGTGATTTAAATACTTGGATGGCTCACAACTTCCTCCAGCTAAATCAAGACAAGACCAAGGTACTTCTTGTTGGTGTCAAAGCACAGAGAGAGAATCTGGCCTCACATTTGAATTCACAGGCAATAAAGATAAAACACTAGGTGTCATTTTAGATTCTGAACTTAATTTCGATTCAAGACAAGACCAAGGTACCGGTGTCGTGTGCTCTCCGTCCGTTCTTGGAGCCCTGTCTGCAGCAGATGGGGTCTTGTGATAACGTTCACAATGCTTGACACTAAGCAAGCTCACCATAATCCCTCCACCAGCAAAATGAGCAATTGGAAAAGCCTGTTTACACACCCATCGCAAAATAATCCCCATAGATTACCATTACTTTTCATTGGGACTCCGAAATTGGGATTTTAGGAGTCTGCATCCCACCTGGGTTGTACTAGGATGTCTATATATCAAAATGGGAAGGTTTGAATGTATCTCTGTGGGCATAATCTGAGTCAAATTCAGCAGGGAGTACAGGTGGTAGGCTACCTTCTCTTTCTCAAGAGCCTATACTGAACACAACTACAGATTAAGTCTACAGTATGTGTCTTTATTTACATTCTATGGATGATACCATTGGGAGCAGAGACTCAAGGGTAGGTACCTGATGTGGCCGATGAGCGTCTGCTGCTCGTCAGTGGTGAGGATGTCTGGGAGGACAGAGGCCAGCCAATCAACCTTCTTCTCCGCAGCATACTGCTTCAGCACCGCAAACAGCTTCTCCTTCACCTCAGGCTCCTCCCCCAAAATCTGGTCAATCTGAAATATATCAATAACTGTTGTTGAAGGGCCTATATAGTACACAGACTCCCTAAAGAAAGATGGTATACCTTCACAAAAAAGTATCCAACTAGCTAACTAAGGAAGTAAGTTCAGTAGGCTTGCGTAATGATTTTTTAACAGTAAAGTATTCTCTTTCAAAATGTTGTTTTCTCCGGACATCAATACTCCCCTGAATAGCTCCAACTCATTCAACAGTTAGTTTAAGAGAAAGCCTCACCTTCCTGTTGAACTCCAGGGCTTTGTGTTTGCGGTCCGTCCTCATCCCGTCTCCCTCAAGCTGTATCTCATCCATACTCTCACTGCTGCGTATTTTCCGTCTGGGCCCCAGACACAGCACCCCTAGTCTCAGCGTACGCCCCTGGGACGCCTTGATCAGAGCCGCCGCCATCTCGTGGTGCCTCACCGGGATCCTGTTGACCTCCATGACGTAGTCGCCGGCCCTCAGACCACCTCGTCCTGCCGGAGAGCAGGGGGAACAATCCTCCACCAGGAGGGGGCAGTCTCCCACAATGGTGAAGCCAAAACGACCGTCAGGACCCGGGGTGATGTCCATCTGAGAAGCAGAGATTTAATTCTTATTTAACTTTCACTGTATTATATTAAGAAGAGAGAATTTATTTTCACTAATGAATTGAAAAGTGTGGCTTTGCCGATGAAATTAGCATGGCAAATCCAGGATTGCCCCTACAGTTTCTGAGGTTACATGAGGTATCAGAAATACAGTGAGTTGGGGGCTCCTGAGTGGCGCAGCAGTCTAAGGCACTGCATTATATGCTGTAGTGCTAGAGGTGTTACTACGGTCCCGGGTTCATATCCCGGGCTGTGCCACAACCGGCAGTGGTCGGAAGTCCCATAGGACAGCGCACAATTGGCTCAGCGTCGTCTGGGTTAGGGGAGGGTTTGGCCGGTGAGCCTTTACTTGGCTCATCGTGCTCTAGCGACTCCTTGTGGCGGGCCGGATGCCTGCGGGCTGACAACGGATGCCAGTTGAACGGTGTTTCCTCTGACACATTGGTGCGGCTGGCTTCCGGGTTAAGCTGTTAAGGAGTGTGGTTAGTCATGTTTTGGAGGACGCATGACTCCACCTTCGCCTCTCCCGAGCCCGTTGGGGAGTTGCAGCGATGAGCCAAGATCGAAAGAATTGGGAAGAAAAAGGGGGTAAAATACAACAATGAAAAAAATAAGAAATACAGTGAGTCAGATTTTCAGTAGGCACAAACAGAAATACAGAAAAAGGAACTTAAAATCAATCAGAAGTATCAAACATTGTGCTACAACATAACGGTGCCAGGTGAGTCCCAGTCAGAGCGAGTTCAGACCTGCTGGATGCGTGACACAACTCCGATGCTGGGAGGGATGTTCCTCTGGGTCTGAGCGATGGCGATGACAGCCTGGAATCCCAAAGTGGACACATTCTGGCCCTCGATCTCCAGCACCTGATCACAGAGAGACAGTATAAGGAAGAGACCGAGAAACAGCTTTTCCAGTATAAATCCCTGGTCATACTATTACACTATTATCATAACATCGTAGTATAACATACCTGTAGTACTTTTAAATGCATGTTTGACAATTGTCTTGCCTTGTTAAATAATGGTTAAATAAAGGATTGAAATAATTACTGATTTCGGTTTAGCTTAGAATCTAGAATCTCTCTGACCTGGTCACCTGGCTGCAGCCCCGCCAGGTAGGCACTGCTCCCCTCCTCCACAGACAGGATGTAGCTAGGACCACTTCCTCCCAGCTGGAAGCCAAACTCCTCTGGCCAGCACTGATTGGACGTCGGCATCGCAATGACTACACGAGAGACAATAAGAATGACAAAGAGGAGAGGAGCATGAAGAAACACATGGAGTATGATGAGGATCAACTGAAAGATGTTCTGTCGCCTGCGGATTGAGACGAGAATAAGAGAAGCAGTGCGGTGCTCTCAGCCCCTGTCAAACCCTTGGGGTCGCCGACCTCGAACAAAACTCCAAAGGCATCTCAGAGTACTTGACCTTGAGGAGCGGGAAGCACTCTCTTCCAAAGTGAATCCAAGTTCACGGAATCTCTATCTGACAGAAGGCTAGGAAATAATACCACTCTATTACTTGCATGAGAATGACTCAAGTGTACAAGAAGCAATGTTTTCTATGCAAAGATATCTGCCATAACCAAACACAGAAAACACATTTAAATCTAGGAGTGCAGATTATTGTGCTTTTTGGGGTAATACACTCCAATCACCAATGTTTCATTTTGGAAGATGTACAACATTATATAAACTATAACAGGTATACAGCATTAAAACAGGATCAGAATGAATACATGAGTTTGCTTCCAAAAATGTCCCTGGTCACACATACCAAATATAGAATTATACAAATATCTATTCTGTTTGACCATGTGCAACAGATAATCTAACATTAACCCTACAACAGAGACAGTTTCTGTTTGCAACCTCAAAAGCCTTGAAACAGTACAGTCATGTGTTTCAACAAGTCGATAAAAGTCATACAGACAGACTTACAGTCATCCTTAGATGGATAGCGAGGAACGGCAGGCTTGTTCTGGTTCCTGAAAGAGTATCTGCCTTTCTTGTTCTGCAGAAATTTCTTCATCTTGTATCAGACTTGATCAAACTGCAGGTGGCCTGCATGTGAGCTAGTATCCAACCTGGCTCCCTAACTGTGTGACAAGAGTTTAAAAAAAAACTCGGACCACAACAATAACCCCCATTTAAACAAGAGGGGTTGCCAATTAAAAACAACTTATATTCAGAGTCATCCACATTGCCACCTCAACACGAGAAAAGGGTGACAGTGCATGGAACACCAGTGGAGACTTGACACAGAGTTGCTCCAGCATCTCCTCTCAGAATGTGCCCTTGCAGTCCTCCAACCCGTTTGCACAGTGTTAACCATAAAACTGGGACACCCTCGCTCCACTCCGCTCCTTAATAAAACCTCTCTCCAAAAAGGGTATTGTGAGGCCCCATTTTCTTCTATAAATACTCCTCTGTCTCTTTTCCTGCTCTCTCTCACGGCTAGGTACCTCTCCAAGGGACAGAGACTGGCCCAGAATCACTGTGTGTGTGTCGATCGGCGAGGGGTCGATGAGCACACTAATTGGAGCGTCTGCCTGGGCGCGTTAATATGTGTGGTGTGTATTGTAGTGTATGTGTGCTGGTGTATAAGTGTGTGCCACAATGCTCAGTCCCATTGAGAAGGAGCAGGGGCAATTTAAGACTTTGCTCTGGATTAGTGGGATTACAGGCTGAATCTTAAACTCCCCCTCCACCCCCCCTCAGGACAGGGACACATGCCCCCCTTCACTAGGGTTAGGGTTGTGGAGATATCCACAAGGACTCAGTTACAGTGGTGCGTATGTATGCCTCTGATCTGGGTTACTTTAAAACATTGCTGCAGCAACCTGTCCCTGGTGTAATTTACAGTGAAATAGAGTATTGGGAAACATAGGGGCAATCAGCAGGCTAGTTAGTTAGTCACATGGCCCTCAGTCAATAGTAATTGAGCACTGCCAGTGAGTTGTGGTATATACAGTATGTCAGTGCATGTGCAGTACATGAATTCAAAACGAAAAAGGTTCATCACCCATACAATCCGGATAATTGAATTACTGATCAGAGGAGGGTGTAACAATAAACCTACACAAAATAGCAGGGGGTTAATGAGAGGGGTTCATTGTAGAGAGAGACTTTTATTGGAGATGAGGGACATTATGGAGCACGGCACAGGGCTACTGTGAGAGTAGTTTTCCGTTTTTCTTCTAAATGAAATCAGTAATAACATTGTGATAGCATAGTAATAACAAATGGATGTAGTAACAGTAATAACATTGTAATAGCATAGTAATACCAAATGGATGTAGTAACAGTCATAACATTGTAATAGCATAGTAATAACAAATGGATGTAGTAACAGTAATAACACCTGGTCTATAATTGGCCTAAATACTGTACACTAGTATGTATACTAAGACAGCTACGTAAATGACTTATTTTCCAACAGAAAACAGCAGAAGTGCAGAAGTACCCATGTCATATTTAAGTTAAAGAAACAGCACAGCCCTGGTTATACATACAGGGCCAGGTGAATTATTCTCCAGCCATGCTTGTATCTCCAAACTCTCATCTCACACCTCGCTCAAGATGGTCAATTCACATGTATAGAGGAATAAGGAAGAGCAAGTGAGAGCAAGTGACATTATACAGGTCAGTGAGCCTGAGGTAGGATGACCCACACTGGTCGGTAGTTGACTGCGGTAGACTATTTGTTCATTCAACAACATTGGCAAGACATTACGTTGTTTAAAGCAGAGACCGACGAGACCAAAACGACAGCAATATTCAATCAAGTCATTTAGATACGGAAACAAATGAATACAACTGCGAGAGTTGATAGCTGATGAAACCATCATCATGTAACAACAGCCTAAATTGAAGCAGCTGGTGACTCAGTGTGGAAGTGAAGAAAATGTGGAGATTCCCAACACAAAACAAACTGTGGAGTCTACAACCAACATTATTATTTCAGAAAGAGTAGAATAAGATGCAGTCTTACCTTTCAAGTCCCTGAGAAGATGAAGGAATACACTACAGAGCAAGTGCCTCTAAGTAACACTCCTCTCACTAACAGTAATGTGTAACATGAGAGCAGGGCCTGTTTGAAAATGCAGGCAAAGCCCAGCAACCAGATCCAACAGCTTGTGTCATCATGATGTATTTTGTTTTGTGTGCAACTGAGGAGCAGGTGCACAATATTGAAATGGGGTAAAATGGTGACCATTTCTACTTATTCATGAATTTTCAATGTGTAGTCAATTTGCAAAAAGCTTGAGTTAATGTAAAGTCAAACAAGTCTAAAGCATTTTAGTCTAACTGAATTGAATTTAGGAACTTGACTGTAAATGACTAACAACAAACCTTGCCATGCATAACATAAAATATCAATCGTGAATTACTTATAATGTATCAATTTGTTTACAATGTGTCGAGTAACAGTCCATCATAAGCCGAGAAGCAACACTAAGGTTTTTTGACGTAACACCAGCAACAGCTGTGCTAATCGTCCCGGAGGTTACAGAGCAATGGATGATGTTCTGAGAAACAAGGGACTTTTTGGTAGCTTGAGTCCTGTGGGTTGTGAATATGGAGGTTGAGAACGGGAGGTGGATAGGTGTCAAGTACAAAAATGGAAAACAGTTTTTCAGTAGCTTTGAAGAAAGCGGAAAAGTTGAAGAAACAAAAGGGGGAAAATCTGGGACAGGAGAGGATGTTGAGAGAGAAGTACAAAAATGGAAAAACATAATTTAGTAGCTCAGAACTTGAGACTGATGAGAGTAACATAGAGTTTGAAGGAGGTGCGGATTCGGAGCTGCAAGGTTTTGAGTTTGATATGCCTGTGAAGAGTGGGAAGAAAGGGTGACAGAGATTATTCTTTCACAGCGGGAGTGAGAATTTTGTAGAGAATGGATCCTTGCCTTCTGACTGATCCATATCTGGTGTCAGGTTGGGTGAAGAAGAGTTTGGGGACTGTTAAGTCAGTGAAAGTAAATTGAAGTGGACTCGTGATGATTTATTTCAGTTTCTTCCATACAGAGGGAGCAGGCGCTCTGCACCACATGCCTAGGGACAAGAACTGTGACTTGCTTTGATCTCTCGAGCAGGGCACTGTTGAAAGGAGTGATAACTGGGGTGGTGTTAAGGATTGAGGAGGATCAACTAAAATGGAAGATTCCCGGTGTCTGTGACTGCCCGCCGTTTGGTGTGACGCAGACCCGGTGGAGAGCGTGGTGAAACAGAGAAGACACTGTCTGTCCTGTTAAGTTTTGATGCTGAGTCTTTACCCGAAAAAGTCCAGTTAGGACGTGTCAGTTAGAGCTTTTGTCCTGAACCCATTATGGTGTTTTAGGTGCCAAGCTTATGGTCATGTTGCAGCAGTGTGTAGGAGGGAGATTCCTAGATGTGAGAAGTGTGCAGGAGGGCCTGAGACAAAAGAATGTGTAGTATCGGTGGAAAAATGTATGTGTGTTAACTGTAGGGGACCCATAGTGTTGGAGATTAGAAGTGTCTGGTGAGAGAAAGACAGGTTGAGGTTGCCAGGATCAGCTCAGTGTCATATGCTGAGGCAGTAAAGAGAGTACTAGAGGAAGATGGGTCCAGGGCGAGGGATCCTAAGAGGCTCCCTTGTGAGTAGGCAGAGGCTAATAGAGAGTGAGAGGAATAACATGTGCTTCAGAAAGGTTGGTTTATTAAGGTTGGTGTCCTCCCAGGCAGCCGGGCTGGTGTAGGATCAGATAGGGCCAAGTAGTGGAATAGTGGTGAGGTTTTAATAGGTGTAGGGTTAGTTGACAAGGCAATTATTCTTCCCTTTTCACCGGCCTAACACTACAGTACAATAGGTGGCGGTATATGTACCTCTCGGTTGCGATCTGCCAATTCAAATTTAAAGTAGTAGAAGAACAGCTGCGCTATAAAAAAAAATGTTAGAAACGTTAGCCACATGCTACGGAAGTTTTCCATTTTGTATCGCAAAGTATAATGGATTTATAGTCCAGTTGGGAGCGGTAATGCGACATATTGGATGCCAACCGCTGTTAAACTCCACTGATCTGACCGATGAAGAAGAAGAATGCTACGGAAGTGAAGACACCCACACCGTGCAAGAGAATGGTCCAAGGTGGTCCAAGGAAGTTAATGAAGTTGACTGCAACGCTAGTTAAGGCACACATTTAAATGAGGAATTGTACATCCCACAAAGAGGGTAAGTAACAAGGTGACTCGATTAAGTCATGATTAGATAAGTAGCTAACTCTCAGCTACTGTTCAACTAGGCTAGCTATGGCAGTGAAATGTGGAAGGAATGAAGCAAGCTAGCTAGCTAGTTAACCTGTCTTTGCTAACCAACCTGAGCACCTGCGTCTTTTAACATTAGCAAAGGTTTAGTGTTATTCGTTATCATCGAATAACACTAATAATTACATCTACGATGATAAGTTAGCTAGCTAACGTTATTTATTTCTAGTCAGTCAGTGCTTGACAGCCAGTTATCTAACAGTAGGCAGTTTCCTACAATGTTCCTGACGTGTTTCCTACTCTGACAGGTTAATAACAAATGGATTTCCTCACACTATTTGCTATCTATGTGGGGGTTGTGCTGACCTGCATTGCCTTGGTTTGTAAATATTCTGGTCAGCAACAAACTCCTTTTGGTTTACTTTTCGACTCGGTGACAAAGGTAAGAGACTGTATCAGAGTACGGCACTTCTCGAAACGTACACAAAGTGGTGCTATAGCGCCATTGTAATTATAGCCATAACCATAGAGATGTTCATTTATGAAAGTATGCTCTTATTTTGTTTGACAGGTAATAGCACCTTGGACACCACTATGGCTTCAAAGCTTTACACAGAGGACGTTGCACATGCTATTTCATCAACGGTAAGTGAACAACCTGGAAATCACAACTTTAATTAAAAACATTTTTTTTTAGGGCTGTCCCGAATAAAAACAGTTATGTTCTTTCAACCAATCGACTGGTTTAAAACGTGTAGTTTCCCATATATAGACACACCCTATGTGTTTTAATAAAATCAACAAGGCTATATGAAGTCTACTGAGCTTGTCTGACGCTTTAAGCACACTGTGATTAAATAATTAAGACACACAAATGACTCAAGGGAGCCAGAGAGAGCCTAACCAGAAGAAAAAAACATGTTCCCGAACTACCACCTCCCACTACTGCTGGACTTGGCAGATTCTGCCATTACCCTCCCAAAATCATCGGAAATGGGCTACACCAGGGGTCAGCAACCTTCTACATTTGGAGTGCCAATTTATTTGACCATTTCTACTGATCTGCGTGCCAGTTATGATTTTCACATTTTCGTGGAACTGTTTCATTTGTTTTATAATAAAGTATTCGTATCGCAAAATCATTGTCATGTGTGATTAATAAAAATGCTATCTAATTGAAAATGAGGCTATACAAATCTAGAAGTAACTTATTTTGACATTGCCAACTATGTAAAAAATAGCCTACATAAAAAAAGCCAACAAATCAAACATTGCAGCTTGCAGGTAGAACTTATCCCGATTGATCTTTTTTATAAATCACAGACCTGGCCGGGGTATCCTGGAAGGATATTGATATCATCCCGTCAGTAGAGGATGCCTGGTTATTTTTTTTAAATACCTTCCTCACCATCTTAAATAAGCATGCCCCATTCAAGAAATGTAGAACCAGGAACAGATATAGCCCTTGGTTCTCTCCAGACCTGACTGCCCTTAACCAACACAAAAACATCCTATGGCGTTCTGCATTAGCATCGAACAGCCCCCGTGATATGCAACTTTTCAGGGAAGCTAGAAACCAATATATACAGGCAGTTAGAAAAGCCAAGGCTAGCTTTTTCAAGCAGAAATTTGCTTCTTGCAACACAAACTCCAAAAATTTCTGGGACACTGTAAAGTCCATGGAGAATAAGAGCACCTCCCAGCGGCCCACTGCACTGAAGTTAGGAAACACTCACCACCAATAAATCCACTATAATTGAGAATTTCAAAAAGCATTTTTCTACGGCTGGCCATGCTTTCCACCTGGCTACCCCTACCCCGGTCAACAGCACTGCACCCCCCCACAGCAACTCGCCCAAGCTTTCCCCATTTCTCCTTCTCCCAAATCCAGTCAGCTGATGTTCTGAAAGAACTTCAAGATCTGGACCCCTACAAATCAGCCGGGCTAGACAATCTGGACCCTTTCTAAAATGATCTGCCGAAATTGTTGCCACCACTATTACTAGCCTGTTCAACCTCTCATTCGTGTCATCTGAGATTCCCAAAGATTGGAAAGCAGCTGCGGTCATCCCCCTCTTCAAAGGGGGGGACACTCTGGACCCAAACTGCTACAGACTTATCTCTATCCTACCCTGCCTTTTCTAAGGTCTTCGTAAGCCAAGTCAACAAACAGATTACCGACCATTTCAAATCCCACCATACCTTCTCCGCTATGCAATCTGGTTTCAGTGCTGGTCATGGGTGCATCTCAGCCACGCTCAAGGTCCTAAACGATATCTTAACCGCCATCGATGATAAACAATACTGTGCAGCCATATTCATTGACCTGGCCAAGGCTTTCGACTCTGTCAATCACCACATCCTCATCTGCAGACTCGACAGCCTTGGTTTCTCAAATGATTGCCTCGCCTGGTTGACCAACTACTTCTCTGACAGAGTTCAGTGTGTCAAATCGGAGGGTCTGTTGTCCGGGCCTCTGGCAGTCTCTATGGGGGTGCCACAGGGTTCAATTCTTGGACCGACTCTCTTCTCTGTATACATCAATGATGTCGCTCTTGCTGCTGGTGAGTCTCTGATCCACCTCTATGCAGACGACACCATTCTGTATACTTCTGGCCCTTCTTTGGACACTGTGTTAACAACCCTCCAGGCAAGCTTCAATGCCATACAACTGTCCTTCCGTGGCCTCCAATTGCTCTTAAATACAAGTAAAACTAAATGCATGCTCTTCAACCAATCGCCAGCATCACTACTCTGGACGCCTCGGACTTAGAATATGTGGACAACTACAAATACCTAGGTGTCTGGTTAGACTGTAAACTCTCCTTCCAGACTCGCATCAAACATCTCCAATCCAAAGTTAAATCAAGAATTGGCTTCCTATTTCGCAACAAAGCATCCTTCACTCATGCTGCCAAACATACCCTTATAAAACTGACCATCCTACCAATCCTCGACTTCGGCGATGTCATTTACAAAATAGCCTCCCAATACCCTACTCAACAAATTGGATGCAGAATTGGAGGCAGTCTATCACAGTGCCATCCGTTTTGTCACCAAAGCCCCATATACTACCCACCACTGCAACCTGTATGCTCTCGTTGGCTGGCCCTCGCTTCATACTCGTCGCCAAACCCACTGGCTCCAGGTCATCTACAAGACCCTGCTAGGTAAAGTCCCCCCTTATCTCAGCTCACTGGTCACCATAGCAGCACCCACCTGTAGCATGCGCTCCAGCAGGTATCTCTCTGGTCACCCCCAAAACCAATTCTTCCTTTGGCCGCCTCTCCTTCCAGTTCTCTGCTGCCAATGACTGGAACGAACTACAAAAATCTCTGCAACTGGAAACACTTATCTCCCTTACTAGCTTTAAGCACCAGCTGTCAGAGCAGCTCACAGATTACTGCACCTGTACATAGCCCATCTATAATTTAGCCCAAACAACTACCTCTTTCACCTACTGTATTCATTTATTTAGCTCTTTTGCAACCCATTATTTATATCTCTACTTTGCACATTCTTCCACTGCAAATCTACCATTAGTGTTTTACTTGCTATATTGTATTTACTTCGCCACCATGGCCTTTACCTCCCTTATCTCACCTCACTTGCTCACATTGTAGATTAGACTTATTTTTCTACTGTATTATTGACTGTATGTTTGTTTTACTCCATGTGTAACTCTGTGTCGTTGTATGTGTCGAACTGCTTTGCTTTATCTTGGCCAGGTCGCAATTGTAAATGAGAACTTGTTCTCAACTTGCCTACCTGGTTAAATAAAGGTGAAAAAAAATAAACATTGGTTATGCATGGCCTTTCTGCAAGGAACTTAAAACATTGTATCAACTTGGTCCATTAAGCCCTGCTAACAAACTTGCAACATTGTATAAAATATGTTGGACCCTCAGTTTCCCACACCAGTGAGCTCTGGACAGACACAGCTGTAGGCTATTTGTACAAGGGATAATCATTTCAGGTAGGTCTATTATGACTTTTCCACCTGATAAGAGAATTACATTTTCTTTCTCTTTTACACCAAGTGGTTATCGCAAGGGAGAGAGCTGGAAAGTTTGAGGAACTATTGTCATCTTCAATGGATGTAAAAAAAAAATAATAATAAAAAAAACTTGCTGTTTTGAGTTGAAAATATATATTTTTAGAAGCTCTACAGCTCATTAGTGGTGGTGAGTTAAGACAATCAGAAATACTATCAGATCCCCAATGGGCACATTTATAAGCCTACATTTGATAACTCGTGAATGGAATGAAACAAACCTAAACTGGTTTCTCACAAGTGTGGCCTAGGTTGTGTGCTCTGCAAACAAAGTTGTAATTTGACAATAAGAATTGTAAAATAATAATATATTGACATTAACAGAAAATTACAGTAACTGAACAAACATTTGTAGATTAGAAATTATGGGAATTAAAGGGAAATGTACTACTGGTGTGCCATCCCTGCAATCTCTGCAATGGTTTAGTCCACAGGTGTCAATTGAGACATGGCAGAATTTAGTTGTTTTCTTTGCAACTTCCCGACTAAAAAAATTATCGGTTGAACAACAGCCTGTCGACTAAATGGGGTCAACCCTAGTTTTGAAAATTGTTATATTGAATAGATTTAAAAAACAGTCCCTCTGATGAACTGTTTGCCATTGTTTCCTCATAGGAACAGAATGTTTATCTATCTCCATATCTTACTGGAGGGGGCCGTGTACACAGAGTTCACCTATGAGGTGTTTGGATACTGCAGGGACATGGACACCACTCTCTCCAGCCTATCAGTCCCTTATGTTCTACTGGTGGTCAAATCCTGCTTCTTCTACCTCTGCATTAGAAGGGAACCTGGTAAGTCAACTATAACACAGAGTAGGGCCTATTTGGTAGACAGAAAATCACAACATAATACATTATCTGAAGTGAACGTTCTGTAAAGTTTCCTCCTGAGGAATATCATGACACCTACTGAACAGGCTCCTGCTAGTACTTTTATAAACTCTTATGGATGCACATTGTATTGTGCAATTCAATCCCACCATGAATATAATTAAGTACGCTCTTTCTCTGTAGGTACAGTTACAAAGAAGCGACATGCTGGTCAGCTCCAGGTATACCCATATGACAAGAGGATGTTCCACCCAGGAGTCTGCTGTCCAACCTGTCAGCTGGTCAAACCTGCTCGCTCAAAACACTGTAGTAAGTAGTACAGATTGGCCTTTGGCTTTTAGTCGCAGGCATTAGCTCTAATACTGTACATCTGAATGTCTACTATATAGGCATAGCACAGTCTATAAACTATACTTCTCAGAACAGCGTATAACATCCTAATATGCATTGTTACATAATAGTGTATAACTGCTACTATTATTGTCTCTAAACTGTATTTAATAGCCAATGTGTTGCCCTTGTTTTGTCCAGGAGTCTGCAATAGGTGTGTGCAGCGCTTCGACCACCACTGTGTCTGGGTCAACAACTGCATCGGCGCTCAGAACACCCGATACTTCCTTCTCTACCTGCTGAGTGTGTGTGCCATGGCAGCAGACATGGCACTACTGACGGTGGACATGTTACTGCACGCTGTGGTGCGGTCAGGCATCCTACAAGCCCGTTACATAGATGATGATGGGCAGCAACAGCAGGCAGGGATGCTCTTTGTCATACAGGTGAAAGACTGGACATACAGACACGCACACAATGATATCGGTGCCTGATGTTTACATGGAGTTAGTATTTCCTTCTGCCTGTTTAAACCCAGCAAGTCTGATTTAATTAATTAAAATATGAATGTCATGAATTAAATCTTATCTAGTTCCATTAATGTGCCACAGAAATCACCACACACTTTGTCTCAGTTTACATATGTACTATTTATTTTTGTATTATATTTTAATGTAAATTCACTTCCCACATATAGACTGAGTGTACAAAACATTAAGAACTCTTCCCTCAAGCCCATTTTCCCCTCAGAATAACCTCAATTCGGCAGGGCTTGGACTCTTCAACACCTTGTAGGAAGCGTTCCACAGGGATGCTGGCCCATGTTGACTCCAATGCTTCCCACAGTTGGCTGGATGTCCTTTGGGTGGTGGACCATTCTTGATACACATGGGAAACTGTTGAGTGTGGAAAAACACAGCAGCATTGCTGTTCTTGACACAAATCGGTGTGCCTAGCACCTACTTACATATCCCATTCAAAGGCACTTAAATATTTTGTTTAGCTGATTCACCCTCTGAATTGCACACATACACAATCCATGTCTCAAGGCTTAAATCCTTCTTTAAGCTGTCTCCTCCCCTTCATCTATACTGATTTGAAGTGGATCATAGCTTTTACCTGGATTCACCTGGTCAGTCTCATGGAAAGAGCAGGTGTTAATGTTTTGTACACTCAATGTATATTTCCTCTGCCTCTCCCCAGCACCTGTTCCTGACCTTCCCCAGGATCGTGTTTATGCTGGGCTTCCTGGTCTTCGTCTTCCTACTCCTGGCAGGCTACACCATGTTCCACTCCTACCTAGCTCTGGTCAACCAGACCTCCAACGAGTGGTACAAGGGACGAGGGAATGTCTGCCAGCACTGCCACCCCTCACCTGACCACTTCTGTGGTCTGCCAGCCTCTGACCAGTCCAAAAGGTGGTTCTATAGTAGAGGGGTGCTTAGAAACCTGGGGGAGATATTTTTCCCCCTCCGCCCCGTGCAGAAAAAAGATAATTGAGTTCAACAGAGGCAGTTTATAGGCCCACTAGCTACAGTAATGAATGTTTGTCATTTGTATTTATTTTTTAAAGATATTGTTGTTGGTATGTGGATTTTGGGGGATCTTAAATATTTTTCTAACTGGCAATAAAGCTTCTGTATACACCTTTTCCCTGTTGTCTGTTCCTTGAGATGAATTTGCAGATGGTCTATGCCTATCAAGTTTAATTGTGTATTAGAGGAAGCAAGGATGCATATCATGCCTACAGGTAATTATTTTCATTCAATGCTTGCTGTGTATACACACATGCATTTGGAGCTTTGCTCGCTGCTTGCACAACATAACCAGCCATCACCAACCATGTCTTGTGACATCTTGAGATGTTTTAAGACTAAAATGAAGACATCTAAGACTGTCTTTAGACACTTCTTGGAAATATGTCTTGAGACGTTTTATTAGTTCTAAATACTAATCACTCACTCCAGAACTCGTGCACATCCATGGCACAAATTGACCTGCACACCAAATCAAAGTCATCTAGATTTATTGACAAATAACAGAGGCAGAAGCAACAATAACTTGGTAAATGTGTTATAGGGCTCCAAATGATCTTCAAGTCTTTACAGCCAGATTGTCATCTCTTGTTTGTGGATCTCAGAGCTTTGCTTAATCTGCTGGAAAGTATGTAGTTATGTATCATTATAAATACAGCAACATCAATAACAATACTACCTCTACCCTGCTATTTTCTTGTAACTTAATTCTGAATAGCTCACCTGAAGCAGAAAGCCCTACCATCCATGAGGGCTTAATGTTTGACACCAGATAGGACCCTAGTTGTATTCTATGTCCAGTCTGAAAATAGAATGAGTCAGTTCAGCACTGTTCTCATGGGAAGAAGTTAACATGACATGTCTTGTTCATTTTTGGATGCACTGCTCTCACTTGTATTTGCTGGGTGAC
Organism: Oncorhynchus tshawytscha; assembly: GCF_018296145.1. Classification (NCBI taxonomy): domain Eukaryota; kingdom Metazoa; phylum Chordata; class Actinopteri; order Salmoniformes; family Salmonidae; genus Oncorhynchus; species Oncorhynchus tshawytscha. Next base: position 22,388,517 of record NC_056453.1, read on the forward strand.
TGCTTACCTTGATTGAGTCGGAGTTGTTGACATGTATTCCATCCTTATATTCTGACAAAAGAGAAATAGGCCATGTTCATTACACAACTATTAAAGCACATGTAAAAAACAAAAAGCAGATACAAGCATCCATTCATAATTTACCTCATCAGCATACCCATGAATAGAGGTTAGCACTCAGATAAATCCAGTCTACTCTGCAGCATGTGAGGTTGATCAACAAAACAAAAAAAATCTAATCCACCAGCTATTTGGGCATTTTTTCATGTAACATTTAGATGTATTCTCTATGAAATAAAACTGCACAGAAAAGACAATAACTGCAGTCAGCTGTTAGAGTAGATCAGCTTTGACTCAACATGTCTTGAAACATCTGTATATAATCAGATGGTGATGGCTGAGCTATCACCGAGGTTGAGACATTTGACATGATCCCTTCTCCTTTTTCTGATCCCGCATGGACTTAATGGGCAACTGAAAAAAAAGTAACATGCCTTTCAGAGATATAACTAGCTAGCTACGTCATTTTTTTACTATAATTGTATGCTAGCTAATGACAGTTGTTAGCTACTAGATAGCTAACCAGAGTCTGCATAATATAAAACAAGATGTCATTAACATATTTCTTCATATGGACTAAATATTGTTTGGGCTAAGCATACATTACATATTAAAATACTTTTGTAACAGTTTGTAAATCCTCCAGGTCGTTTGTGAGTCTCGCATCATCTGTCAGTTGACTGAAGAATGATCCGCGAATTTGAAATGTTCAACATTCCAAAATAAAATGTCTCAAGACATACCACTATTGTGCGTCCCAGAGCTGATGGGGGAGTATGAAGTTGATCCGCAAGGAACCTAGGTGGTGTGTTCGTAAATTCAGAGCGTTTCGCTCTCGGAGCGTTCAGAGCCACATTGAACGCTCTGACGGAGGAGTAGGGTTGATCCGAGCGTCCTGACCTCACAACGGCAGTCAAGCACCCAGCTAACTGGCTGATGGTGGCTAGTTGGCTAGCTGCTTCCAGACACAAATGAGAGAACACCTCATTCTGACCATTTTACTCGCCCTAGCAGAGCTGGTTAGGCTGTTTTCATGTTATCCATATCGTTTGGTGACTGTAAGTGTGCTGCTGGTAACAATTTAATTACGTTTTTTGCCGACGTTTACTGACAATGGTCATATTCAACGTGTTGCACGTTTGTAAATGCATCCGTTATTCAGCGTTCTTGCACACAGACGAGAGTGCTCTGAAATCGTACATAGCCAAAGTTAATTTACGAACGCACCCTTAACCTGTATATATTGAACCTAGCAAGGAACCCGGAAGAGGGCACATGGATGCTCCTGTCACTTTAAACCGGTGCGGAAGTGTGTTACAGTATGGATTTGATGCAATGATATAAGGTCAGGAAACTTCGCAATACATCGTTATTGAAGACACCAAATGATTCAACTGCAAGATCAAAACGAAATAGTACTCGTGCTTAAATTGAATGTCATATTTCTTCGGGGAGATTGTTCTCGTACATTTTTCGCTAAACGTCGTGGCTAGTCTGCAAGAAAGTGGTAGCATACAGTAGCTAGCCAGTTATTTTTGGACACTGACTGATCGAGGAACAAGAGATACCGGTAGCTGACAGTACGCACACGTTTTCCCAATGGCTGTGTCAAAATGCACCCGGCTGAACGGTCCCTTAATAAAGCAAATGTTAGATTCTGTGGACAGTGTCCTCTTCGACTGTGATGGTGTCATCTGGCGAGGGGATCAGGCAATCCCTGGCGCCCCTGACGTTATCAACCTGCTCAAGAAGAATGGAAAGAAAGTTTTTTTCGTCACCAACAACAGCACTAAAACTAGAAAGATGTATGCAGACAAAATGGCATTGATGGGATTCAACGCAACTGAAGATGAAGTGTTTGGAACGGCGTACTGCTCTGCAATGTACCTAAAACATGTCTCCAGACTACAGGGCAAAGTGTATCTCATAGGAAGCAATGCAATGAGGCAGGAACTAGAAAAGGTTGGGATCCAGCAGACAGGTGTGGGGCCTGATCCGATATCAGGTGTCCAGATCGATTGGGCAAACGTGCCCCTGGACCCTGAGGTGAAGGCTGTGGTTGTTGGGTTTGATGAGCACTTCAGTTACATGAAACTGAACAGAGCCCTGCAGTACCTCAACAACCCTGACTGTCTACTGGTGGGAACCAACACTGACACCAGACTGCCCCTGGAAGGAGGCAAAGCTGTCCCAGGTAAGTAGGATGTTGGCTGTGCAGAGACAACAGCTGGAGTATTAACCAACAAGACTGTGGTTACCGTACACATGGAGGGCACACCATCTGTGCCACAACGGGCCAGACCTCTGTGGCATAGTCCGTAGTGCTCACATACAGGGAGGCTACATGAGTGCTGTGTTAATGATCTTTAGTAGCTTACAGCGAGCCAGTGTGATGCGATAACATGAGGGGTTTTATACTGCCCCAAGTCAGATCTTTCATATCTTACTGTATGTTTAAGCATGTGTCAACAACACTGAATGTCTTCCCCTCTCTGTCTCCACCAGGGACGGGCTGCATCCTGAAGGCTGTGGAGACCGCAGCCCAGCGCCAGGCCCAGACGGTGGGAAAGCCCAACCACTTCATGTACGACTGTGTGGCCAGCCAGTTCGGCCTGGACCGCACCCGCTGCCTCATGGTGGGGGACCGGTTGGACACGGACATCCTGCTGGGGTCCAACTGTGGCCTGAAGACCCTGCTGACCCTGACCGGGGTGTCCACTGTGGCCGACGCTGAGGCCCATCAGGAGAGTGGCTGTCCAAAACGCCTTGGAATGGTGCCTGACTACTACGTAGAGAGTATTGCAGAACTCCTGCCTGCTCTACAAGGATAACCAGTCAGGGTGTGGAAAAGAAAAATAGGTTTTTATCTCAATGAGACTTTAGCCTTGATAGATGATAATTAGATTAATATTGACTAATTATAAAGGACCGTTAAGGACTGTGTGTGTCTGAAAACCCAGGCTTGTTTCCGGATTAAGGATGTGAAAATTCAGGAAGGTACAGAGAGTTAATCAACTGCTTCGATTATACTAAGACTGCAACAAAACAAACCTATATTAAAGTTATTTTAACTACAGTATGCTATGGCTGAATATGTATATTCAAGATATACAGCCGGTGTAGCCGACTCCTCATGGAGAGCTACTGGGTGTACAAGCCTTTGTTCCAGCCCTACTGTAATGCACCACATAGATTCAGCAGCAAAAAAGGAAAGGAATAGTAGGGCTGGAACAAAAGCCTGCCCAGCACACCCAGTAGCTCTCCAGGATGAGGGTTAGCCACTCCTGATTTCCAGTGTTGATAAATGGATTTTACATTTTTTTTTCAAAAGAGTTGTTCAGGAAATGGTAGTGAAGTATGTACTGTGTGTTTGGGTGAAAAGGAAGAAGGGCTATGCAAGGGCCTGTGTTCTTTGCTCAATATCCCTCTGTAGCAATGATCTCAAACACAGTCGGAGGAAATGTGTACACACTCCTTTTGGGTATTTCCCTCATCTGTGTGCATACATTTAAAATCACGTCTCACTCAATATTTATCTAAAGCAGAAAGCTATGCAGAAATACAGTAAACTGGAGTGCACTGACAATTCATCAGGAATTATATATCTTATGTTGTCCACTCTCATTCACTGTACCAATGCTGTGTTTATTGCCATTTACATTACCCATTCACGTGAGGAAGTATACATAAACTGAGTTATACTCTTATTGTATCCTGATGTATTGTAAATGTAAAAATATAACTACCTTTTGTTCCCATTCAATTAGAAGGTTAGGGGTTTGCGCAATAATCAATGATCTTGTTAAGTGTGTTTTAATGTAACATAATGTCAGTCTTCTTAGTAACTAAGTGTCTATAATACGTTAGATTGTCTGTACTGCCAATACAATAATCAAACTACTGTATCATCCTCTGTCCAGTATTCACCTTGACTCAAGTCAATCAAACACTGATAAAAAATAAACATACCTTTTCCAAAACTAAAGGCTTCCCTGTGGATTGTGTCAACTTCAACACAGTGGGCTGTGCTGGACCCGGGTGTTATTAACACAGAAGCTCTTAAAGTCACCTTGGCCTTTCATCGACTGGACGGTCCTTCAGTCCATTCCTCATATCACCCTGCCATGGCCGATGACCGAGCCTGTCCACAGAGGTGAGTTTGTCTCACCCCTTTGTCCATTGTCTAAGGTGAGGGTAGCCGGCCAAAGGTTTGGACTGTCACGTGTGTGTCTGTGTGAGGGGGAGGTAGGCGAGGAGAGGGGGAGACAGGTCTACAGAGAGCGAGAGAGAGAGAAGTTGGCCAGGTGTATCGCAGAGCGTCTCACTCGGTGCTGGTAATGACCGCAGCTCGATGCAGATAGGTGAGAGAAGAAGGGTGAAGTCGGAGTGAGAGAAGAGAAGTCACCGGACACAGGATGGTGAGGTGTTGGAAACGTTCAGAAACCACCGGGTTGGAGGATTCACAACGCATGGTAGGAGTGGGACTCATCTGTACCTTGCTCAGTGGTGGCTTAAATGATCTGTGGCAAAAGTCAGATTTTTTTTTCATTAGCCTCAATGATTTTGTTGCTCTTGGAAAAGTTATTTTTATACAGATAGAAAGACTAAGTTGTGGTAATGTTATTTGTGCAACACTCACAGAGCAGGGTCCCCAACTGGCGGCTTTATTTGGCACCCCAAGTTTTCTGAGCAAAAAATACCAGGAAATCAGCTCCAAGTGATTGAAATTTTGGAAATCTTTTCCCAAGTATTCCCAAGCATTATATAGAGACATGATTGTATACAAATGTAAGCAAGGTTTGAAATGATTATGTTTTAGTTAAATATATCTGTTTGGGCTTGCGGCCAATTTGAAGTCTACAAATTATTTGTCATTATGTTCCGCCCCCCTGACTATTTGCTCAAGAAAAAAATCCTCCCCCGGCTGAATCCAGTTGATGATCACTGTCATAGGGTATAGTGTTCCATTCTATTTCAGTTTTAACAAACTTGTTGAAGTCAACAATGTTGTTGAATCCAGAAACAGTCAGACACTCACCCAGACAAGTGGCTATGTAGATTGTGATAAGCTGTTGTTGTGTATGTCTCCTCAGGACGAGGGTCCAACAGTGTCCTGCCAGTTCCCACACAAGGCATTCTGGGTGACCCTCAGTGCCACTCTCCTCCTGGTCATCATCGCCCTCAGCGTCAGGGGGCATCTATGGGTCAGACAGCCCGACGCACAGGTGGGAGACACAACACTCACCTGATTCACCTGTCGGGAACACGTTGCTTTGTATTTGGCATTAAAACTGTGAGGTGTTGTAGCCCAATCTAACGTAGATGCACACATGACTGTGGTTGATGTACAAAATATTCACTCACACTTGTACAATCACAATGTTGATGATGAGTTTACATTGAATAAACCTATCCCTCTACTGTGGTCCTTACAGGTTGTCAGAATCACAGTTCCGGATCTGACTGGAACCCTGATCAAACAATCAGCATTGGTGGACAAGCACAACGACCTGGTGACCTATACTGTGACCTCACTGGCCAACCACACATCCACCGTGCTCTTTGACGTCAAACATGTAAGAAGCAGACCTGTTCAAAGTGTATTGAACTGAGGCAAGCAGCAGTGCACCTTTCTGTTTCCTTGTTCCACATTGTTGCATTGTAAAAGGCTGGTTGTCTAGGAACAGATTCCCATGCTAGAACTGAGCTTCAATGGATGCTGAACTGACATTGTGTTATGTTTGTTTGTGCAGGGTATGATATGTTACAAACCTATGAACCAGGAGAATTGCTACCTGAGTAAGATGGAGAAATCTGACTATGAAAACATGCAGTCCCTTCTCCAGCAGTCAATGCAAACGGTAAAGATGTTTCACCTTTCCAACATATAACAGTGTATGAAATATACTATTTTGGATTTCACTTTATATGAGCCTGTTACCATGCGAAGGAAATATGTCACATAGGGACTTATTGGCAAGGCAACAACTAAAGAGTACGCAGAAACACCCTACTGTGTCAGCCGGCTCTCAGTTGAGGGTGCCCTGTTACCTTACACTGTTGCTAATGTGTGAGTTGGCAGTGGGGGTGGATAATTGTAAGTGACTCATAGCTTAGTGCCATCTCTGTCTCACTCCATGGCCAGCCAGACCCTATTGGAGTTAGAAGTGTTGATTTTAGCATCCCTCTCCTCTCCCTGTCCAGAGAACGAGTGGGAGGTAATAGGCCGAACAAGGCCTTAAATGTTTATAGTGTAGTGTCTCTCCAGGACTGAATTCCTCAGGGCATCTGATCCTCCTAGACCTCTCTCTTCCCTGGATCCCCTTACAGGTTGGGACAGCAGTGAGGCTCAGATCTGCACAATGGCCACTCTGTCTGGGGACTACTGGGTTTGTTAAGGCTTCACTGGGCTGGAGAAAGTGGCGAGACTATGGTTGGTTAGCGAGGGAAGGGCCAGTCCTACAGTGGACATCTTTAATGAGGTGTGATTTTTTTGCTATGTTTGGTCAATGTCAATGGTCATTGCAGAACGGATGGGTTGCTTTTCTGCTGTGGTACTGTGTATCTACAGGGCCATGTCGATATCTACCAGTGTCCTTGCTGGGTATTTGTTATTTTATTTTGAGGCCCATTAGCGTTTTACTTTATGAGTCGATTACTTGCTCATATCAGATTGAATCATGGTTATCAGGGCCTAGGATAATTCATTTATTCACACGAGCTGGTGTATGATTACTCATGTCATTAGTTAATTACCGGTTCATTACCCCACAGTTATGGGCCATTGTGCAGCTGGACTCATTCAATCATTAAGTGGTTATACAGACTTAAGTTGCATATAAACTCAAAAGAGAAATATGCCACGTATGCTAAAATCCCAAGTGTTTTATCCTTTTCTCATGCTATCTGATAGAAACATAGTCGTTTGTGTTTGTATTTGAGTTCTGACTCTCACGGTATTAAGTATCTCGTAGAACTATACTTCAGCACGAGAACCACTCACTGATTGTGGTCATTAAGTGTCTGATTTAATGGATAGACTTCATCCACATAGAAAAGGCTGGGCCTTTCTGAGAGCAAAATATCTGTTCTGCAGCATAATGCTCTATAGAGTGGAGGGAATCGGACTGTTAGAAGGCTCGCTCAGGCATAACGGCACTTTAAGTGGTCCCTATCGGACTCATCACCAGTGTAAATGGTGCAATTACTAAATGGCCATTGTGCCAAATGAGAGACCAGAGTTCAGCTGAGAATGATGCAGGGTTGAGTGTATAACCTGGCATAGGCCACTGAAGTGATCTAATAGAGACACTGCTCTATAATGGCAGCTTGAGTTTCAGGTCTGCCAAAGCACACTGTTCTATCCTTATATATAATCTTAATTGACACAACTTATATTTGTTGTTAGAAAAACCACTGAGGTGACCTCACAAGCAGTGCAATCATAATTCCTCTTTTGCTGTCCCTTTAGCTTGCTCTCATCATTCATAATCCCGAGACAAATGTGTTCCTCTTCTGCCAGGAGGTGTTGTTGGGGAATGAGACCCAGAGACAGACAGAGTTCCTGGGGGTGATGGGGGGCAGTCAGGTTGATGTGTCCACCCTGGAGGAGCCTCTACAGGCCCTGTGTCGACACAGCTCCATCCACTGGACCAGGAGGCAAGAGGGTGAGAGTACCCTTCTTCACATTTATAGCCACATACTAAATACACATTCACACAATGATGTACATTTATGTAACTGTGGACTGTTTTATTTTAAAGTGGGTCCAATTTTATATTCAATTCTGGGATAAATCAACAGTCATATTTCATACAAAGGAAAGACCAGGGGCTCTTTTGTAAAACAAGTTCCTCAGACTGAGGGAGAGCTTGCTCCCTGTGTCTTTGTGTGTTGGCAGCTCTTTCCAGAATAGGGCAGAGTGAGAAACATAATCCTATACTACTGTGCTGTGTGACCTTTGCAGTTTCGCAGCAGTAAACTTAGACTGTTACTCTAGTATTTTACTGGGTGACTTTTACTTGACATTTTCTAGTAAGTAATCTTTACTTTTACTCAAGTATGACAATTGAGTACTTTTTTTAATCACTGCAAAACCCCAAAGTATGCAAGCCAACTACCATCTGTTAATGGAACCGTATTTCCAGTTTTACTCACTTGGGGATTCAGAGTAGCCATCAGTGCTCTCTGCTATAGTAAGGGTTAGATCTTCCTGCTACAGTTAGTTAGCATAATGCTAAACTGAAGTGCTGTGTGACCTTTGCAGTATGCCAGAAGTAAATAAGAAGCACAACCTTTAGGCTGAACTCACTGCTATTTTTACTTTACGCCACTTGGGTTTTGTTGGTCTTCGCTACCAAACTGCCTGTTTAGTAACAAACCCTCTCTCTCTCTGAAGGTCCAGGTAAACAGCGTCTGGTCTACTTCTGTATTGACATCTGCTTCCCTAGTAACATCTGTGTGTCTGTCTGCTTCTACTACCTGCCGGAGTGACCTGCCATCATCCACTCTCAGGCAGCACATACCAACCGCTGATCAGGGAAACAAAGTGATCCTTCTCATCCCTGCTAAGTCGCCGGCTGCAAAAAAAAACCTATTTGAATACAACCGGGGAACAGCAGCCAGCTTTGACTCAATACTGCAGCTACCTTAGTCCCTTCTAAGCTTTCGCCCCAGTCCTTTCCATTCCGAGGGACGGAAACAAGCTGTCAAGTTTATCTGCAGACTCCCCTCGTCACCCTCCCTTCATGTTTAATACCTTCCCTTGTGGCAGTTGTGGAGAGTATAAGAGTCTGTTTTTTTGTGCTTGTTATTTCCTGCACTGCAACCCACAGCAGATGAGTCATTGTGTGTGTAACCATTCCTGTTTATTGGATTGTGTTAAAATGACTTGATCCCTCCAATAAAGAACAGTTGTGTAAAATACGGATTGTCTCTTTTACTATAGAGAAGGGAAATAGAATCTTTCCAACACTTCAGACTAAAAAACAGAGCCTTTGTGGTAGTTCCTGTTATGATGTATTAAACAGAGAATCAAGACAAAAGCGCCACAGAGTAAATGTTACACACCAGTTAGTCTTTACTGGAGTTCATCATATCCTGTACAGTCACACATTGGGACACAGTCCACATTACAGATATCCATCAGTTTTTCAAAGACCTGACATTTGAGACTTTTCACCTTTGATTAAGCTATTGAACCCAAATACATTAATCTAGCTATGGCCCAGAGTTTTTCATGGTAAGTAAACTCCTCGCCCAAGCTATAAGATACAAACAAGCCCATAGACCTCCTTGTATCCCCAATCTGTTGAAATGTGGTCCTTATGAGAAATATAAAAACAGCCTCTCCCCTCTCTTATACTGATAAATCAAAAGCTTTTGTGGAAGTAGACAGACGGGTGTGTGGATATAGATATATATACAGTCACAGAGCTTCGCTGTAGTGTAGCTCCTTCTCATCCACTGGAGTCCACTGCTGCTGTCTCCTCAGCCCAGCACGCTGTCGTTAAAGGCCAGGCACACCACAGCTTTCTGATGGCCGCTGTACTCCCTCTTGATCTCACCAGTCTCCACACACCACAGCCGTGCCAGGTTGTCAGAGGAGGCTGGAAGGAAATTCATCACATTTACTGATTGATCCATTGGAGCACAAGTCAGAACTGCCCAAAAGTGAGTTAACTAATGAGTTTGAGGCTCCATGCAGTCGCGGCTCAGGATTAATCATCACAATCTAGCCACTCTAGAAAGGACGGAAGTCAGTCACTTTCCAACAGCAAAAACTATCCCTTACCCTAGATCAGGGCTCTCCAACCCTGTTCCTGGAGAGCTACCCTGCTGTAAGTTGATGCTCAAACCCCAGTTGTAACTAAACCGATCAGCTTATCAACCAGCTAATTGTTAGAATCGGGTGCGCTAGATTAGGGTTGGAGTGAAAACCTACAGGAACAGAGCTAGATAAAGTGTAAATACACATTAATCATTTAGTTGTTATCGTGCATAATAAAACACACTGGGAAGAAATATAACACTGACCTGTTACAATGTACTGTGAGTCTCCAGAGAAGGCACAGTCCCACATCCAACCTCGGGACGTCTCTCCAGGGTTATTACTCTTGATGCTCAGCTCCGTCATCAGAGAGAAGTTAGATGTTCTCCAGATCTTACACGTCTGGTCCGCCGAGCAGGTCGCCAGCAGACTGTGGAGAAAAGACACAGTAACTATACAAGACATGCAATCAAAGCCTCCTACTTCTAAATAGTTAATGTTGGATTATGCACACATTCCTTAAAAAAATGTGTGTGGTGTACTCACGTGGAATCAGGACTAAATTTGCAGCGGAGGGAGTAGCGCTTATGAGCGGGGATCTTGGTTTTGGGGATGAGCTGTGTCACCTCGTCACCCATCCCTCCTGCCAGGTTCCAAACGTAACAGTTTCCCTGTGAGACATGGACAGTGATCACAATTTAAACTCAAATTAGCACTTTTTTTATTGGTAAATTATTCTGAACAAAAATATAAACGTAACATGTAAAGTGTTGGTCCCATGTTTCATGCGCTGAAATAAAGATTCCAGAAATGTTCCATACGCACAAAAAGCTTATTTCTCTCAAATTTTGTGCACAAATTTGTTTACATCTCTGTTAGTGAGCATTTCTCGTTTGCCAAGATAATCCATCCACCTGACAGGTGTGGAATATCAAGAAGCTGATTAAAACCTCTACAGGATCTGTGTCCCCCCTGCGGGATGGTTGAGCTAACGTGCGCTAATGTGATTAGCATGAGGTTGTAAGTAACAAGAACATAGACATATCTGATATGGGCAGAAAGCTCAAATTTGTGTTAATCTAACTGCACTGTCCAATTTACAGTAGCTATTACAGTGACATAATACCATGCTATTGTTTGAGTGTGCATAGTTATGAACTTGAAAATGTATTAATAAACCAATTAGGCACATTTGGGCAGTCTTGATACAACATTTTGAACAGAAATGCAATTGTTCATTGGATCAGTCTACAACTTTGCACATACACTGCTAACATCTAGTGGCCAAAATCTAAATTGCACCTATATTACTACTACAACATATATTGGCCTCTCTCTTGCATTTCAAAGATGGAAGAAAAATACGAGCTAACAGATTTAATGTGTTATATTCTCCTACATTAATTTCACATTTCTACAAACTTCAAAGTGTTTCCTTTCAAATGGTATCAAAAATATGCATATTCTTGACTTAGGTCCTGAGCTACAGGCAGTTAGATTTGGGTCCAATCCTTATTAAACAGCATGATCATTACACAGATGCACATTGTGCTGAGGACAATAAAAGGCCACTCTAAAATGTGCAGTTATGTCACACAATGCCACAAATTGGCATGCTGACTGCACGAATGTCCACCGGAGCCGTTGCCAGAGAATTTAATATTAATTTCTCTACCATAAGCCGCCTCCAAAGTCATTTTACAAAATGTGGCAGTATGTCCGAATGGCCTCACAACCGCAGATTGTGCAGGATTGAAATTGTAGCATTTATATTTTTGTTCAGTATAGTTTAGCAGCCAGCTATCTAAACTTATCATGGTCGAAATGTTTAGAATTGTACAGAATTAGCTCTAAAACAGCTAATTTTCCTCTCTGACCAATTGCACAATTAGTAGAATTGAATGAAATTAGTTGGCTAAATGGCTAAATCTTCTCTCAGCCCCATGGCAAAATGTGTAGAATTGCAGCAAACGTGCTTTAAAACATTTGCTCTACACCCCATGGAAAAATGTGTCGTATTAGACTAAATTAACTTTAAGACAGGGATGGGCAACCGGCCATTCTTGAAGGCCCTCAGTAGGGGTTTCAACTTACTGTTTCGAGTTAGAATAGAGACTACAGAAAGTGACATTTCAAAAATGTGTCTCTTGTTATGTCAGTCAGGTAACTTTTTTAGATTGCCAAGCTTGCTGGGCGCTAAACTATCTAAACTTGTTATCAATGTCGAATTACCGGCTGGGGGCCCCCCATTGATTTGGTTATGGAGTCTCACTCAGATATAATATACTTTGATTTGTTTTAAAAAAATTGGTTACTACATGATTCCATGTGTTATTTCATAGTTCTGATGTCTTCACTATTATTCTACAATGTAGAAAATAGTAAAGATAAAGAAAAACCCTTGAATGAGTAGGTGTGTCCAAACTTTTGACTGGCACTATAGTTGCACAGACCCGTAAGAAACTGTGGCACCTCATGACGAGTTCAGATTTTTTCCGGCCCCAACCCCATCAAAGTTGCCCATCCCTGTACTAGAGTGTCCAGTATAACAAAATTATATTTTTCAGCATACTGACCGAGCTATTGACTGCTGCCATGTAGCTGGCGTCTGGGTCAATGTGGACTGAGTTGATGGACACTTCTGGTTCAGGAATAAGCTGCTCGTTGTGATCGGTCTTCAGATCCCAGATATGGATCACACCGCTCTGGTCCCCCACGATCAATTCAGCCTGGAAAATACACAAGCCTGATTGAGAATCAATTAGATACAATAAGCAGAATTTTAAAAAAGGGTCAATATGCAGTTGGTACATACATTTTTGGACTTATAAATTAATTATATGTACCCATGAGCTAAGTTCAACTTCCATACCCCATCAAAACCCAAAATAAGCTTATTTGACTATGTCTGTAAACACAGTAAATGTAAACAAACACTGTAGACCATCAGAACATGGCTAAAACTATAATTTTGTTATCATGGATAGTCAGTCCTTGCATTCATAGCTCTGTCCATGAATTTGAGAGTGGTTACATTTCTCCAGCCCAATCCCTCCGCTATTTACCAAAACAGTGGCAGGGACCAGCTGGCTGGATTATTTACGGACATATTCAATCTCTCCCTATCCCAGTCTGCTGTTCCCATTTGCTTCAAGATGTCCACCATTGTTCCTGTATCCAGGAAAGCAAAGGTAACTGAACTAAATGACTATTGCCTCATAGCACTCACTACTGTCATCATGAAGTGCTTTGAGAGGCTAGTTAAGGATCATATCACCTCTACCTTACCTGACATCCTAGACCCACTTCAATTTGCTTACCGCCCCCATAGATCCACAGACGATGCAATCGCCATCGCACTGCCCTATCCCATCTGGATAAAAGGAATACATATATAAGAATCCTGTTCATTGACTATAGCTCAGCCTTCAACACCATAGTACCCTCCAAGCTCATCATTAAGCTCGAGGCCCTAAGTCTGAACTGTGCAACTGGATCCTGGACTTCCTGATGGGCCACCCCCAGGTGGTGAAGGTAGTTAAAACACCTGCACTTCGCAGATCCTCAACACAGGGACCCCACAAGGGTGCATGCTCAGCCCCCTCCTGTACTCCCTGTTCACCCATGACCGCGTGACCACGCACTCCAACATCAAGTTCAGATGACACAACAGTAGTAGACCTGATTACAGACAATGACAAGACAGCCTACAGGGAGGAGGTGAGGGCCCTGGCGGAGTGGTGCCAGGAAAAAAATATCAACATCAACAAAACGAAGGAGCTGATTGTGGACTTCAGGATACAGCAGAAGGAGCACACTCTCATCTACATCGATGGGACCGCAGAGGAGAAGGTGAAAAGCTTCAAGTCCCTCAGCGTACACATCACTGACAAACTGAAATGGTCCACACAGACAGTGTGGGGTACAAGGCATAATAGCGCCTCTTCAACCTAAGGAGACTGAAGAAATTCAGATTGGCCCCTAAGACCCTCAAACTTCCCAACGCAACATCGGGGGCACTGTCTGCCCTCCAGGACACCTACAGCACCCAATGTCACAGGAAGGCCAAAAAGAACATCAAGTACATCAACCACCCGAGGCACAGCCTGTTCACCCCGCTATCATCCAGAAGGTGAGGTCATTGCAGGTACATCAAAGCTGGCACCGAGAGACTGAAAAACAGCTTCTATCTCAAGGCCATGAGACTGTTAAATAGCCATCACTAGCCAGCTACCACCCCGTTACTCAACCCTGCACCTTAGCGGCTGCTGTCCTATATACATAGACTTGGAATCACTGGCCACTTTAATAATGGAACACTAGTCACTTTAATAATGTTTACATACTGCTTTATTCTACTGCATTATAGTCAATGCCACTCAGTCATTGCTCGTCCTAATATTTATGTATGTTTTTTAATTTTACCCCCTTTTTCGTGGTATCCATTTGTTAGTAGTTACTATCTTGTCTCATCGCTACAACTCCCGTACGGGCTCGGGAGAGACGAAGGACGAGAGCCATCCGTCCTCCGAAACCCAACCAAGCCGCACTGCTTCTTAACACAGTGCGCATCCAACCCGGAAGCCAGCTGCACCAATGTGTCAGAGGAAACACTGTGCACGTAGCGACCTGGTCAGCGTGCACTGCGCCTGGCCCGCCACAGGAGTCGCTAGTGCGCGATGAGACAAGGATATCTCTACCGGCCAAACCCTCCCTAACCCGGACGACGCTAGGCCAATTATGCGTCGCCCCATGGACCTCCCGGTCGTGGCTAGCTGCGACAGAGCCTGGGCCCGAACCCAGAGTCTCTGGTGGCACAGCTAGCACTGCGATGCAGTACCTTAGACCACTGCATCACCCGGGAGGCCTAATATTTATGTTTCTTAATTCCATTATTTTAGATGTGTGTATTGTTATATACTACAGCACTGTTGGAGCTAAGAACACAAGCATTTCACTACACCCGCAATAATATCACCATGTGACCAATAACGTTTGATTTAAGTACGCTTTGTTTTTGTTTCAACTGCTGATTGCCGCTTTAAAGAAGGCAAGGATTAACCTAGGTGTTTATCAACAGTTACAGTAAAACCACAGAGTTTCTGAACTCAGAGGCGCAACATTGCAAGACTTCCGGGAACACTTGCGAAACAAACCAGGCTGGGGTTTGAGAAGTCAATGTTGTTCATCTTCTCAAAATCTAAAGGGGCCACCTAGATTTTAGCCAATGTCTTAAGTAATTGAACAGGTTACTACGCCAACCTCATGAAAGTGACAAACTGAGAGTTTCATTTTCGTCAAAACAAAACAAAACTTTTATATCGAAGGAGTGCCTTTGATTTGACGGCCTCCAGATGCGCAGTTCGGTGCGAGACGACAGTTAGACCCAATGACGTGTTTCTACGCATGAGCCTAGCTAACCAACGTCGCTATGACTTCGCCTACACGTGTGATCATGGATTTATTTTGGAGAAGCAGTTTTAGCCTACCTTCATACTGTATCGTCTTTGGTACAACTCAGACAGTTCTGTATCAGTCACAGTGCTCCCTCTAGTGGTGGCATATTTCATTCATCGCTTTTGAGACACTGACTTACCTGGTTGGGATGAAGGCATACACAGTTGATGGGAGCATTGACCTGAAAGATCCTCTGACATTGCAGGTTCCTTGACCTAGGACCAGAGCAATATATGTAGCTTGGTGAGAATTCCATAGCAGGCAGGCAGAAACACAGCAGGAAGCGACAGTCGCCATATTATCAAGAGTACCTCAGGTCCCAGATGCGAGCCATGCAGTCCTCTCCTCCTGTGTACATCCAGCGGCCGTCCTCATGGAAGCCCACTGACGTAATGTTCTTACTGACGCCATCATAGTTTATGACCGGGTTTGGGTTGTTGGAATTTAGATCATACATACGAATGTGTTGATAACCTTTGGAATAGAAGAAAAGATACACAGTCAAGTACCATGTTAATGATTATGATGAGTATGGGTGTGAATATCTTATTTCTGCACAAACCTGCAGCAGCAATCATACTTCTGTCGGGAGTAACTTCGAGGGAGTTCACTTGCTGAAAGTATTGGTTAAGAAAATAATTAAAGGCAGCTAAACTATAATGATTGTGCAATAACAGCCTTAAGATCAAAATACTATTTTTGTTTGAAAATATGTTATCAACATATTGTGCTCACTAGGGGATGTTGTTTATTTAAGAAAAGATCTCTAATCAAGGAGTTGGAGCCTTTCTAAGTTGTTACAACCAACAATGACATGGGATCTTGAAACGAAATAAAGGCAAAACTAGCAAGTAATATCTCTCTTGATAGATTTGTGTGAAGCAGGCAAAGGTAAGGATACAGAGTCCTGGTGCTGGACTGTCCTGGTGCATATGCCGCTGTGGGCCTGCCAGAACCGCACTGTGTGGTCATATCCAGCGGTGGCCAGAATCACCGGGTCACTCCCCACTGTCCCCTGACCCTGGTTCACGTTCATGTTCGAGTGCTGTATGTTGTCGCTGCAAAACGAGCCGTAAAACAGTGTCAAATATTAGAGGCATTGAAGAGCAATAATGTCAGTCAGTAATAATGCCAGTGAACAATAACTTTGTCACTGATACTTAGCTATCAAGTTTTTCTGACAGCACGTCAACAACTTGCCAGACGTAGGCTGAGCTATCCTTTAGTAGCTCTGGTCCATGCGCATGATATGGTGTCAACCAGAGCTACATTTAGTGTTTCTCAAGCACAGTAGTAACATTTTTACTTTGGTGAGTTTCTAAAATATATTAAAGTCAGTCATTTAAAAAATATTCAAACCTCTATGAAATAATCAATTTAACGTGCCAGAGAGCAAGGGCAACTCGTATTGTCATCGCGCGATGGACTAGAGCAAAGTTATCTAGCTATGCTAGCTAGTCGCCTTGTCTATTTAGTTTGTTAAACCATTTGGTGACATGGTTGACATCTAAACAAATCGTGTGCAAATGGCACTAGCTATGAAAAATATTATCTTACCTCCAAGATATGTAATATTTTAATGACAAAAGTGATGTGAAAGCTGTAAATAGCCTTGCTTATGTTTTTTTCCGGAAATACTGTAGGGCGTCTGACTAATAGTTCCCTCACTACAATAAGTACTTTACGCTAGGTTCCGGGATCAAATTATATTGGTTCCGGTTAGCTTCTTCCTTACTGGTTTATTACCACCGCCTACTGGCTTCATATACGAAAATGTGTCTGATAGCTAGGTAGCTCGATATCTTTGTTTATTTTATTTTTTTAAGTAACAATATAATATAGACAAAGGGTGCGTTCGTAAATTCAATCTGGAGTGTCAGAGTCCGCGTTTGTAAATTTAGAGCCATATTGAACGCTCTGACGGAGGAGTAGGGTTGATCCGAGCGTCCTGACCTCACAACGGCAGTCAAGCACCCAGCTAACTGGCTGATGGTGGCTAGTTGGCTAGCTGCTTCCAGACACAAATGAGAGAACACCGCACAATTGGTGGCTGACTAAATACACCCCCCACTGTATACATACATTGATTCTTAAGAAGAATCACACTCCATAAGAACCCAAAATATAAGCTTGTTCTTTCTCTGTAAATGTAAACAAACACTGTGTAGCCTCATAACATGGTTAAAACAATCATGTTGATATGATGGATGTACTTGCATCCTTGTCAATTAATCTGAGAGTGGTTACATTTCTCCAGGCCCATCCCCCAGCTTTTTACCAAAACAGAGGTGGGGCAACTGTTTTGTTACTGTTTCATCTGTGGATTTGCCCTTTAAACAGCTGAATATTATCAAGATATCAAAGTGTCACTGACAAACAGTTAAACAATAGGCCTATAGCAAATGCAGCATATGCCATTCATTTTTCACATGTAAATATCACTTTTTTTTAAATAAAAGGTTAAATATATTAAATGCAGTATATATTAAATGCAGTAGTGCTCAAAGCATGCCATTCCATAAACAACAGAGTAGGGCTGGCAAATAAGTTATTAGTTTTGGGGTTATGCTCAGGTAAAACAATTTGGCTCATCTATACTTCCATATAAGTCTTATTCTTGAAAATCAAGGGCTATAACATTTATTGGAATTTCTGGAATTCTGATAGACTTTGGTTTTCAATGTAAATATATAATATAATCGTATTATTATATGTAGTAGAAAGCGATGGGTTAGAAGCCTTACATAACCAACCCATAAAGTAAAATGTAACATCCATATGGCCTGCTGTATAAACTTTAACATGGATTTATCCTGCAATAGATGTGGTTCAATTGGTAACATACATTTTTGTTTTATTCTAATGCCTCTTAAGGGGAAAGTAATCTAAAAGTAACTGAATTAATCAGATTACATTACTTAGTTTGGTTAATCCAAAAGTTGTGTTACTGATTACAATTTTGGACAGGTAACTAGTAACTGTAACAAATCAAATCAAATGTATTTATATAGCCCTTCGTACGTCAGCTGATATCTCAAAGTGCTGTACAGAAACCCAGCCTAAAACACCAAACAGCAAGCAATGC
Source organism: Oncorhynchus tshawytscha (assembly GCF_018296145.1). Lineage (NCBI taxonomy): Eukaryota > Metazoa > Chordata > Actinopteri > Salmoniformes > Salmonidae > Oncorhynchus > Oncorhynchus tshawytscha. Next base: position 22,406,888 of record NC_056453.1, read on the forward strand.
AGGTGTAGAAGCACGGTGGCTAGGAAAAACTCCCTAGAAAGGCCAAAACCTAGGAAGAAACCTAGAGAGGAACCAGGCTATGTGGGGTGGCCAGTCCTCTTCTGGCTGTGCCGGGTGGAGATTATAACAGAACATGGCCAAGATGTTCAAATGTTCATAAATGACCAGCATGGTCGTATAATAATAAGGCAGAACAGTTGAAACTGGAGCAGCAGCACAGTCAGATGGACTGGGGACAGCAAGGAGTCATCATGTCAGGTAGTCCTGGGGCATGGTCCTAGAGCTCAGGTCTTCCGAGAGAGAGAAAGAAAGAGAGAATTAGAGAGAGCATATGTGGGGTGGCCAGTCCTCTTCTGGCTGTGCCGGGTGGAGATTATAACAGAACATGGCCAAGATGTTCAAATGTTCATAAATGACCAGCATGGTCGAATAATAATAAGGCAGAACAGTTGAAACTGGAGCAGCAGCACGGCCAGGTGGACTGTGGACAGCAAGGAGTCATCATGTCAGGTAGTCCTGGGGCATGGTCCTAGGGCTCAGGTCCTCCGAGAGAGAGAAAGAAAGAGAGAAGGAGAGAATTAGAGAACGCACACTTAGATTCACACAGGACACCGAATAGGACAGGAGAAGAACTCCAGATATAACAAACTGACCCTAGCCCCCTGACACAAACTACTGCAGCATAAATACTGGAGGCTGAGACAGGAGGGGTCAGGAGACACTGTGGCCCCATCCGAGAACACCCCCGGACAGGGCCAAACAGGAAGGATATAAACCCACCCACTTTTCCAAAGCACAGCCCCCACACCACTAGAGGGATATCTTCAACCACCAACTTACCATCCTGAGACAAGGCTGAGTATAGCCCACAAAGATCTCCGCCATGGCACAACCCAAGGGGGGGCGCCAACCCAGACAGGATGACCACATCAGTGAATCAACCCACTCAGGTGACGCACCCCTTCCAGGGACGGCATGAGAGAGCCCCAGTAAGCCAGTGACTCAGCCCCTGTAATAGGGTTAGAGGCAGAGAATCCCAGTGGAAAGAGGGGAACCGGCCAGGCAGAGACAGCAAGGGCGGTTCGTTGCTCCAGAGCCTCCAGAGACTACACTCAATCATATGACCCACTGAAGAGATAAGTCTTCAGTAAAGACTTAAAGGTTGAGACCGAGTTTGCGTCTCTGACATGGGTAGGCAGACCGTTCCATAAAAATGGAGCTCTATAGGAGAAAGCCATGCCTCCAGCTGTTTGCTTAGAAATTCTAGGGACAATTAGGACAGAATACACTTAGAAAGTAACCTACCCAACCCTGCCTAGATGTACATATTACCTCAATTACCTCAATTACCTTGTACCCCTGAACATTGACTTGGTACTGACTCCTGTATATAGTCTCATTATTGTTATTTTAATGTGTTACTATTTCCGCTACATTTTTTATCTTATTTCCTTAGTTTTTTTACTCTGCATTGTTGCGAAAGGACTCCTAAGTAAGCATTTCACAGTGAATTCTACACCTGTTGTATTCGGCGCATGTAATGAAATCATATAAATAAATATAAATAAATAAAATCATGATTGCAAAGTCTCAAATGTAGGATAATACTAATACAGTCATAGTTGTTACATACCAGGCACATCTCCAGACCTGTCATCCTCATCCAAAAGATTCAGAGACCTCGTTGGCATAGCTGAACAGAAGGCTGGCTTCCTTCGTATCTTATGTATCTCAAACATAATCACATTAATTACAGTATTAGGTACTGTATTAAATTAATAATGTGAACATTAAAATATGCTCTTAAAAAAACAATTATCTGCTGTTTCTCAATGCAGAAAAGGCACTTGTTGTAAACAGATATGATCAGTCCAGATGAAGTGATATCCTTACCCGGGTTGACAGTGATTATGGCTTTAGAATTGACTGTAGCTGTCATGCAGTTCCGGAAGCTGTCAAAACCAATCCTGGTATCCGAGATAAAGAGCACTTGGAAGTACAGAGAAAAGTCTAATTCAGTCCAAAACCTTTTAAACAAACACAAAAACTCACACATTTCCATTGAACAAGTAACAGAGAATAAGTGCCCACTGTATACCAACCTGTTTCTCTTGGTATCAGTCTAAACTAGCTGAATCGCTCTCTGTCCCAGCCGTGTGATACAGAGGTTGTTATGGTTACTCAGGGGAGAGGATGGGGATATTGAAGAAGGGGTACAGTGGTACATCTTACTTCCTATCATACTAAGGGAAAGGATGTGACAGAATCATCAAAAAGCTTCACTTCCAGCCTCTGCCCTTTGTGTCCATCGGCTGTGGTGAAATACTTTGGCTCTGCAATCTAGAGGGCAGAAATAGTGGCTTGGAAAATATTTACAACACTTCTCTTTTTCTTGCTGAATGCTTTTAGTGTTTCTATTACATATGGTACTAATACTGCTGGACATGTGATGACAGGGCCTACACAACCCTACCAGATAGTACCCTCCTCAAGACCTACTTTACTCGATGCACTCTCAGATCTTACCGACTGAACGGCAGCAAGTATGTCAATGACATTCCCGTCCAGGCTCTGTCCGTTGGCCACGAATGTCTCCCAGAGAGTCGAAGTCCCTGGAGTTCTTCACAGGCAGGTGGAACAGAGGCAGCATTCTGTTTGTAATTTCTATGTCAGAGCATATTGATAGCTGGGAGTGAGCTTCACTTACCAGCAACCTGTAGAAGCTGAGACAGAGAAACTGGTTTTGTTACTTATATTACTTAGAGTATAGTAATGTTTACTACAGTACCTGGGAGTTGAGGGGCAGAATCTGTCCTCTTTCTCAGGATCTTTGGTAGCAACTAAAGGATATTCTATAATAACTTAAGGGGGATCAAATACAGATACATTATTGTAATTATAAATGTCTTAGAAATATCATAAAGACTGACACATTGTATTTGTACATGATCTATAATCTATCTTCATAGCGATATAATTGAATTGAATGTATAATCTCCCCACAGTCTCCTACGCTGAAAGTGTTAGACAGTCCATTGATGTATTCATCATTGCCCCACAAGGAGACATTAATGAAATAGTCTGGCGAGTCCTTGATTGTGAAGACAAAAGTGAATCTGTCAAAACCAGTGGCGATTTTAGCATGTAGGTCTTGGTGGGGGGAAAGTGGGATGCATGCCAACAAAGCCTCTACATAACACTAAACAATATATTCATTCTGCCCTAACAAGCAAAAAGGCAGTAACTGCTCATTTGGTCAAAAATTTGTTTTTGGCATTTTTTGCTACATTAATTACATGCTCAATCATGTGGACAAGTATCCTGCCTCTATTGTATTGTGTTTTGGAGAAAATGGGGGTCATGTTAGCAGTAACTGCATAAAGCTACTGTGAAACCAAGGTAAATAAAATCAATTTTTCTCAGTTCCACGCTATGAGCAGTTACTGCCTTTTTGTTGGGTAGGACAGAATTGCACTAGAACGGTGACAAACGGTGCCCACAAAATGTTAGGGCCTATATAAAGCTGTCCCAACAGCAGTCCCAAAATCTTACCACTGCTACACCTGGCTATCAGCAGAGTCTTGTAAGGTAGCGAAATAGTTCATTCAGCCTCATTTACTGCCTTAAAAGAAAAACATAGCTGATGTGGTCGACTTGCTTAAAGAAATGTAGTTTCTAATGGCAATTGAGATGTTCAAACTATGGCATAAGGGGACAACAAGTGGATAAGAGCTAGGACAGACGTAGTCAATATAACTATTTGTTTAGATCTTTTGAAATGTATAGCGTGTAACACCCTGATCTGTTTCATCTGTGCTTGTCTCCACCCCCTCCAGGTGTCAACCATCTTCCCCATTAACCCCTGGGTATTTAAACCTGTTTTTTGTGTCTGTCTGTGCCAGTTTGTCTTGAATGTTCCAAGTCAACCAGTGTGTTTTCCCCGTGTGCCCGCTTGTTCTATTCTCTTTTGCTAGTCATCCCGGTTTCGACCCTTGCATGTTTTCTGGGCTCTGTACCCGCCTGCCTGACCATTCTGCCTGCCCTGACCTTGAGCCTGCCTGCCTGCCACACTGTACCTCCTGTACTCTGAACCAGTTTTGACCTTTTGCCTGTCCACAACCATTCTCTTGCCTACTCCTTTTGGATTATTAATAAATATCAAAGACTCAAACCATCTGTCTCCTGTATCTGCATCTTGGTGTCGCACTGTGCCCTTATAAGCGACAGAATTCAGAACTGTGAATTCTTAGTGTTCTCCCTGTACACCAAGTCCAAACCATAGGATAAATAAAGGGGGCATATACGCAGACAATGAAAGCTCTTACAATATTATATGATTACATTTCACTAAAACAGGCCATAGGCTACATGTGCACCACCAAGTCAGAACAGTAGTTAAAATTAAGATGGTAAATATACAAAATTATTAGGGTGAGGCACATGGGCTACTAACATCTCACTACACAACATACACTTAGTATTACTTTCTTAGCTATAGTATACATATCTCCCTGGCATATTGCATCATTTATGCAGCAGTATACAATACATTTTTGGACTCACCTTGTTGTGCTGTGCTCACTTGAACAGGAAGGTGGCGCAGCGGTCCTGCCAGGCCAAATTATGTCATCAAAGACTGACATTCTCTGGATTTATGGTGCTTTCAAAACAACTGGGAACTCGGAAAGAAAACAAGGTTGAATCATGATGATGTCATTGATCTTCAGGTTGTAGCTCTAGAAAGAGGCCGGATTTACATTCTGAGTTGGATGACCGTTCAAAGCGTATTTTCCCAGTCGTAGCTTGTTTATTCCCGACTTCCCAGTTGTCTTGAACTCACTGAAGTAAATTTGACAGTTTATAGTTGTTATGAGCGTGGCACAAATCATGCTTCATTGACAGCATGACCAATGTTGAATGTTTATCATTTTAAACTTGGCGGCTTTATTTACTCGAATTTTTTTGAAACAATTTTTTACGTTGTTTGCAAATTGATATTGTGACACGTATTAATGCCAAAATAACATGAAAAACAGGCAAGCCCCGCCAAAAATAAATATCTATTTTTATTAATTTTTTTGCTAAAAATGTTGGGCTTTGCCTCACCTGCCATGAATGACGGGTCGCCACTGGTCAAAACCAAAACCTGAAATGATGAGAAAGGAGAGAGTTCAGTTTAGAAAACTGCCAGAAGAGGATACCAGTGAGCAAGTAATAAACTTGAGCACAGTAGGCTACAGTGCAGGCATGCCTTGGAGAAAGTCTATGCTTGGGGAGGACAGACAGAGTCAAGAGGCCTCACTGTATTTGATACCAATCATGAATACTTGAAAATGTATATAGACTATTAGATCCCAGTATTCCCCAGTATTAAATTATGGGTTAAATATAATGAAATTGAATCCTCAACTTTTCCTGTTGGGATGGCTTTTGATATCAGTTTTTCCATGCTCTGAAACACAATAGATATTTCAACATTTTGTAGGCTTTAAAATATTCAGCCAAATCAATACAACAGTCACGATTCAAAATGATTGATGTAGTCTTGACAGTTTATGTCACTTCAAGGTATTGATTTTTTTTTATGACAATGAGTCCACACAATTTAGGCTACTGTATCAATTGTATCATATCACAAACATTTTTTAATTTAACTAGGCAAGTCAGTTAAGAACAAATTCTTATTTACCATGACAGCCTAGGAACAGTGGGTTAACTGCCTTGTTCAGGGGCAGAATGACAGATTTTTACCTTGGGGATTTTTTTCAGCTAGAGGATTCAATCTAGCAACCTTTCGGTTACTGGCCCAATGCTCTATCCACCAGGTGACCTGCCACCTGAAACTATGTCTTGTGTTTTAATGTAAGTCAGAAATGGCAACAAACTACTGAGCTTGCCCGTTGTATGCCATTTAAAAAATGTGTATCCTGTTCTAAGGTGGAGAAGCTGCTGAAATAAGATGAAAGGAAAACACACCTGTCTGATATCCAACATGTGTGAGTTAGTAAATAATTACTGGAAAATGTGACGTTATTGGCCAAGCTAGCTAACTGCTCTGGCAACTGCTTCCTGCCAGATTACCTACCACGACTCACCTTTGCAGGCTAAAAGCCAGGTGAGGCATACATTTTCTTGAAGATCAATGAACAAACTATGTCAAATAAACTCAGCAAAAAAATGAATGTCCTCTCACTGTCAACTGCGTTTATTTTCAGCAAACTTAACATGTGTAAATATTTGTATGAACGTAACAAGATTCAACAACTGAGACATAAACTGAACAAGTTCCACAGACATGTGACTAACATAAATGGAATAATGTGTCCCTGAACAAAAGGGGAGTCAAAATCAAAAGTAACAGTCTGGTGTGGCCACCAGCTGCATTAAGTACTGCAGTGCATCTCCTCCTCATGGACTGCACCAGATTTGCCAGTTCTTGCTGTGATGTTACCCCACTCTTCAACCAAGGCACCTGCAAATTCCCAGACATTTCTGGGGGGAATGGCCCTAGCCCTCACCCTCCGATCTAACAGGTCCCAGACGTGCTCAATGGGATTGAGATCCAGGCTCTTCGCTGGACATGGCAGAACACTGACATTCCTGTCTTGCAGGAAATCACACACAGAATGAGCAGTATGGCTGGTGGCATTGTCCTGCTGGAGGGTCATGTCAGGATGAGCCTGCAGGAAGGGTGCCACATGAGGGAGGAGGATGTCTTCCCTGTAACGCACAGCATTGAGATTGCCTCCAATGACAACAAGCTCAGTCCGATGATGGTGTGACACACCGCCCCAGACCATGACGGACCATCCACCTCCAAATCGATCCTGCTCCAGAGTACAGGCCTCGGTGTAATGCTCATTATTTCGACGATAAACGTGAATCCGACCATCACCCCTGGTGAGACAAAACCGCGACTCGTCAGTGAAGAGCACTTTTTTCCAGTCCTGTCTGGTCCAGCGACGGTGGGTTTGTGCCCATAGGTGACGCTGTTGCCGGTGATGTCTGGTGAGGACTTGCCTTACAACAGGCCTAGAAGCCTTCAGTCCAGCCTCTCTCAGCCTATTGCGGACACTCTGAGCACTGATGGAGGTATTGTGCTTTCCTGGTGTAACTCGGGCAGTTGTTGTTGCCATCCTGTACCTGTCCCGCAGGTGAGATGTTCGGATGTACCGATCCAGTGCAGATGTTGCTACACGTGGTCTGCCACTGCGAGGACGATCAGCTGTCCGCCCTGTCTCCGTGTAGCGCTGTCTCACAGTACGGACATTGCAATTTATTGCCCTGGCCACATCTGCAGTCCTCATGCCTCCTTGCAGCATGCATTCACGCAGATGAGCAGGGACCCTGGGCATCTTTCTTTTGGTGTTTTTCAGTCAGTAGAAAGGCTTCTTTAGTGTCCTAAGTTTTCATAACTGTGACCTTAATTGCCTACCGTCTGTAAGCTGGTAGTGTCTTAACGACCGTTCCACAGGTGCATGTTCATTAATTGTTTATGGTTCATTGAACAAGCATGGGAAACAGTGTTTAAACCCTTTACATTGAAGATCTGTGAAGTTATTTTGATTTTTACGAATTATCTTTAAAAGACAGGATCCTGAAAAAGGGACGGTTCTTTTTGTTGCTGAGTTTACAATATAAAAAAATCAAGAACCCTTAGTATTTGTTAGAAAAGCCATTGAGATTACCTGGTTTGCCTCAGGAGTTAAGTTAATTTTTGCTGCAAGAAAAGCACGCCCGCTCGAGCCATGTTGTTAACCCACCCACTGCACCCTTGTGGATGGATGATAGAGCACCATGTGTTAGTCTATGGTTGATGCTATTGTCTCATCTGCATTGAGAGAGCGCTTCCTTTGACTTTTTTGTTGTTGGTAAACTGGATTTATTCTGATTCTTTCAACCAAGGTATTCTTTTAGGCCTTTACATCATGTGCTTGTTCTTTGATTGTACGGCTTATATCAGCGATGGGAAACGTTGATGGAAATGAGGCCCACAACAAAACTGAGCTCATCATGCCACAAGGGCTAGTTTGTCTGTGTACCCATATCCAGTGGTGTAAAGTACTTTACTTTCAAGTACAACTTAAGTCGTTTTTTGGGGTATCTGTTCTTTACTTTACTATTTATATTTTTGACTACTTTTACATTTACTTCACTACATTCCTAAAGAAAATATTGTACTCTTTACTCCATACATTTCCCTGACACCCAAAAGTGACATTTTGAATGCTTAGCAGCACAGGAAAATGGTCCAATTTACACACGTATCAACAGATCCTTCCTGGTCATCCCTACTGCCTCTGATCTGGCGGACTCATTTAACATCCATGCTTCGTTTGTAAATGATGTCTAAATGTTGGAGTATGCCCCTGGCTATCCGTACATTTTTAAAACAAGAAAATGGTGCCGTCTGGGTTGCTTAATATAAGGAATTTGAAATGATTTATACTTTTGATACTTAAGTACATTTTAGCGATTACAGTTACTTTTGATACTAAAGTTTATTGAAAACCAAATACTTTTAGACTTTCACTCAAGTAGTATTTTACTGGGCGACTTTCACTTTTACTTGAGTCATTTTCTATTAAGGTATCTTTACTTTTACTCAATGACAATTGGATACTTTTTCCACCACTGCCCACATCCATAACCACACATGCAGTCAGAGCTGGCCCTAGTCTTTTGAGCTAACACAATTTTGTTTAGTGGGGCCCCGCACCATGCGAGCAAAACAATTTAGCGGCACCTCTCTTGACAGCGTAGATTATAATATTTTTTTTTACTGGAATTCTACACATTTTGCCATGGTCGTAGAGAAAATGTTGCAGTTGTAAAGCAAGTTTGCTGCAATTCTACACATTTTATCATGAGGCACTTTAGAGGATTTAGCCATTTTATAACACATTTCATGCAATTCTACTCATTTTGCCATAGGATGGAGAGAAACACTTGCAGTTTTACAGCTAATTTCCTGCAATTCTACACAGTTTTGCATAGAGTGGGGAGAAATGTTAGTATTTTTTAATATGATATCTGAGTGTTAGTGACTAACAAAATCAATGGGAGCCCCCCCAGACGGTATTTCGACAATGATTACTACAATTTTAGATAGCTGGCTATAATTTACTCATCAAAATGTTTTTGCTGACATGGGTGAGTGACTGTCAATGACTGACATAGCAATAAGAAACTACTGATGGACGACCACATGTTGACATTTTGCCCAACCCTGACTTATTTGATAAAACTGTTCCTTGGACACAACTTCCTCTCTGTAATGCTCTTCTCCACCGCCCACTTTTCTTGGCATTCATTTAAAAAATAGATAAACATTTATCAGCCGCATCCAAGGACTTCTCACTCCTTATTGAAAGGATTTATGACTTGTGGTTGAGGATTAATACATTCCCTTGGCTACAGACCTAGTCCTTGACATGGAGAATGGGTCTACTGCAGTAGGCTGCTACGTCAATCCAGACCCTTTTGAGGCATGACCTTACTGAACTGTCATGATGTAAACCAGCCGGTTTCCACATGTAGACTTTAGGCTACCTCAGTAGTAAGTACAGTGTACTTTGTAATAGCCAGACATTACATTACATTACACTATCATAGAGGAGGCCCTAGAGCAGTTTATAGCCAGAGAGCAGTTTATAGCCAGAGCATTAAAAGAGGCTACGAGATGGGCTCTATCTTTTTTTACGAGATAAATACATCTCAATCACTGTCCTGTGTTTTGCAAGCAGCCCAATCCTTATAGACTATGGGCAAACCAAATATGTGAAGGCTATGCCTCTCTACCTTTGACTCACTCAGTTTGAGATTTTATTCTAAATGTTATACTGTAGATCTAGCCACAGTAAGATTCTGGCTAGAGTTAAGCTTTAACTTTCAGATGCAACCATGTTTAATAAACCTTCCAAAGAACGGCCATACAGAGCAGGCAGCTGTACGAACACAAAACCTACACGAACAATGACGAAACTGGTGATGATGCACAGGTGCGATCTACAAGTAGAATATCAAAGTCTGGCACGGCCTGGCTGTTCTGTTCCGTAGCATTGACATTTGAGATGTTGTCATTACAAAGAGGGGATAACAGCAGTGCCACAGGCTACGGTATTGTCCCTGTTTTGAGACCTAAGATGATCGTACTTGCCTCTCAGTCGTTGGTGTCTGTATTTGATGAGACAGCTGTGACAGCTCCTCCCTTCACCAAATGGTGGGAGCTGCTTTGATACACTAAGCTGGAGCTGGAACACAATACAGTGTGTTTCACAGCTGAATGGATAACAAAGGTGTAATTGGAAACCACATTGTTTGTCGTCAGTCAAGTTCCTTACTGTAATCCTTTTCGCTGTGTGTTGTGTTTTTTGGAACAGATACTGACTGGTAGTGATTTTCATATGCCGAAATATGTTTTCTGTTTTTAGTTCACGTCATATTTGAAATCAGGATGTCATGCAAGATACGGTGCATTCGGAAAGTATTCAGACCCCTTAACTTTTTTCACATTTTGTAGTGTTCCAGATTTATCATTAAATGGATTAAATAAAATAAATGCTTCATCAAACCTCACCCAATACCCCATAATGACAAAGACAAAACAGGTTTTTGAAAATGTATAAAATACAAACAGAAATACCTTATTTACATAAGTATTCGGACCCTTTGCTATGAGATTCGAAATTGAGCTCAGGTGCATCCTGTTTCCATCGATCATCTTTGAGATGTTTATACATCTTAATTAGAGTACACCTGTCGTACATTCAATTGATTGGACATAATTTGGAAAGGCAAACACCTGTCTATATAAGGTCCTACAGTTGACAGTGCATGTCAGAGCAAAAACCAAACCATGAGGTCGAAGGAATTGTCCATAGAGCTCTGAGACAGGATTGTGTCGAGGCACAGATCTGGTGAAGGGTACCAATGTCTGCTGTATTGAAGGTCCCCAAGAACATAGTGGCCTCCATCATTCTTAAATGGAAGAAGTTTGGAACCACCAAGACTCTTCTTAGGGCTGGCCGTCCGGCCAAACTGAGCAATTGGGGGAGAAGGGCCTTGGTCAGGAAGGTGGCCTTGGTCAGGAAGGTGACCAAGAACCCGATGGTCACTCTGACAGAGCTCCAGACTTTCTCTGTGGAGACGGGAAACACTTCCAGAAGGACAACCATCTCTGCAGCACTCCACCAGGCCTTTATGGTAGAGTGGCCAGACCGAAGCCACTCCTCAGTAAAAGGCACATGACAGCCCGCTATAGGCACCTAAAGGATGCTCAGACCATGAGAAACAAGATTCTCTGGTCTGATGAAACCCACATTGAACTCTTTGGCCTGAATGCCAAGCGTCACGTCTGGAGGAAACATGGCACAATCCCTACGGTGAAGCATAGTGGTGGCAGCATCAAATCAAATCAAAATCAAATTTTATTTGTCACATACACATGGTTAGCAGATGTTAATGCGAGTGTAGCGAAATGCTTGTGCTTCTAGTTCCGACAATGCAGTAATAACCAACAAGTAATCTAACTAACAATTCCAAAACTACTGTCTTATACACAGTGTAAGGGGATAAAGAATATGTACATAAGGATATATGAATGAGTGATGGTACAGAGCAGCATAGGCAAGATACAGTAGATGGTATCGAGTACAGTATATACATATGAGATGAGTATGTAAACAAAGTGGCATAGTTAAAGTGGCTAGTGATACATGTATTACATAAGGATGCAGTCGATGATATAGAGTACAGTATATACGTATGCATATGAGATGAATAATGTAGGGTAAGTAACATTATATAAGGTAGCATTGTTTAAAGTGGCTAGTGATATATTTATCATTTCCCATCAATTCCCATTATTAAAGTGGCTGGAGTTGAGTCAGTGTCAGTGTCAGTGTGTTGGCAGCAGCCACTCAATGTTAGTGGTGGCTGTTTAACAGTCTGATGGCCTTGAGATAGAAGCTGTTTTTCAGTCTCTCGGTCCCAGCTTTGATGCACCTGTACTGACCTCGCCTTCTGGATGACAGCGGGGTGAACAGGCAGTGGCTCGGGTGGTTGATGTCCTTGATGATCTTTATGGCCTTCCTGTAACATCGGGTGGTGTAGGTGTCCTGGAGGGCAGGTAGTTTGCCCCCGGTGATGCGTTGTGCAGACCTCACTACCCTCTGGAGAGCCTTACGGTTGTGGGCGGAGCAGTTGCCGTACCAGGCGGTGATACAGCCCGCCAGGATGCTCTCGATTGTGCATCTGTAGAAGTTTGTGAGTGCTTTTGGTGACAAGCCGAATTTCTTCAGCCTCCTGAGGTTGAAGAGGCGCTGCTGCGCCTTCTTCACGATGTTGTCTGTGTGAGTGGACCAATTCAGTTTGTCTGTGATGTGTATGCCGAGGAACTTAAAACTTGCTACCCTCTCCACTACTGTTCCATCGATATGGATAGGGGGGTGTTCCCTCTGCTGTTTCCTGAAGTCCACAATCATCTCCTTAGTTTTGTTGACGTTGAGTGTGAGGTTATTTTCCTGACACCACACTCCGAGGGCCCTCACCTCCTCCCTGTAGGCCGTCTCGGGGATGTTTTTCAGCGGCAGGGACTGGGATACTAGTCAGGATTGAGGGAAAGATGAATGGAGCAAAGTACAGAAAGATCCTTGATGAAAACCTGCTCCAGAGCGCTCAAGACCTCAGATTGGGGTGAAGGTTCACCTTCCAACAGGGACAACCCTAAGCACACAGCCAATGTAACCGGTGTGAAATGGCTAGCTAGTTAGCGGGATGCGCGCTAATATCGTTTCAATCGGTGATGTCACTCGCTCTGAGACCTTGAAGTAGTTGTTTCCCTTGCTCTGCAAGGGCCGCAGCTTTTTTGGAGCGATAGGTAATGATGCTTCGAGGGTGTCAGTTGTTGATGTGTGCAGAGGGTCCCTGGTTCGAGCCCAGGTAGGGGCGAGGAGAGGGACGGAAGCAAAACTGTTACACCAAGACAATGCAGGAGTGGCTTCGGGACAAGTCTCTGTATGTCCTTGAGTGGCCCAGCCAGAGCCTGGACTTGAACCCGATCGAACATCTCTGGAGAGAAAATAGCTGTGCAGCGACTCTCCCCCATCCAACCTGACAGAGCTTGAGAGGATCTGCTGAGAAGAATGGGTGAAACTCCCCAAATACAGGTGTGCCAAGATTTTAGCATCATACCAAAGAAGACTCAAGGCTGTAATCGCTGCCAACGGTGCTTCAAGAAAGTACTGAGTTAAAATGTGCAATAATTTAAAAAAAAACTGTTTTTGCTTTGTCATTATGGAGTGTAGATTGATGATTGAAAAAAACAATGATTTAATCCATTTTAGAATAAGGCTGTAATGTAACAATATGTGGAAAAAGTCAAGGAGTATGAATACTTTCCAAATGCACTGTATACATAGGCTACTTAAGAGCCTTATGTTATAAATGGCTACAATGTATGCTAAAACACCTGTATGTTGTTATATGACAATATGCTATACTATATATCAAATATAGTTTATTTGACAGCTTTGAAGTAATGTTGATAGTGGCAGTGATCAACATTATAATTCCATGCAAAGGCATGTAGGCCGAGGGTCATTTAGGTATTCAATTATCATATTACAAATGAAAACTTCATTAGGCATTTCCTAACAGGGTTTGTGATTCCATTGACTGCACCGAATACTAAATTACACAAAAAATAAGTATGTTAAATCTACATGTATGCTAACGTACTATTATTTTGTATTCAACATAATGGAGAATCAACGTTTACTACTATGCACTTTAATTCATCATTTGTATGAATTTAGAAATCACATGTATCACCTGTTGGATGCTTTGGAATGCCACTTGTGACATTGCTTACATGTTTCATTCTGAGTCGAGCAGGAAATACACAGGCTTTCAAACAGAGGCACTGATGGAATGCTCTGTGATTGGCTGGGCCCGTCTGACTCGGTTCCCATGAGTCCACACCAAGGAGGACTGGAGTGGTCTGCTGGCCCCTGACTATTGACCGTTCACCCTCCTGAACTATTAATCAAACCAGTTAACCCATTTCAGTGGCCTAGAGGGCAGCCATGTAACACCTGACCTGTGACTCTGACCAGCCCAGAGCCAGGTCCATGTTATCCACTGGGACTACAGCAGTCTCTATGGTGAGGCAGAGTCAGAGTTGTCCTCACTCAACCCTCCAGTGAAAGCATTTTATAGTAGGCATAATCTGATGATTTTTGAACACTTTTCCAATGTACTTTTTTATCTTGGTTATATGAGTAATGCCGTTATCTGTTATCTGTCAATCCATATACCCAAACAGGGGGAGAGAAACAAAGTTATGGTACAGTCATGTGCCATTTGGAAACTGGAGGGAGAGCCAACTACTTAACATTTCCAGGGGTTAGGTTACAGGTGGAGCAAAGAGTTAGAATCCACAGACTAACAATGGAACTATTGTCAAGAGTCAAATCAGTGGTGCAAAATGGTAATACACTGACCACTACATCGATGCTGTAGAGTTCAAATCAAAGCAGAAAATCTAGCATTTTACAAGCACTGGCCAAGGAACATGGTGGTGGTTGAATGGGTGTGTGTTTCTAAAGTGGAAAAAGTCTCAAGTACAATAGAGGTACTCTATGTATACTTCTCTCCAATATTCCTAACACCTGTGCAACTGCTTTTCTTTAAGCTTACAGTAGCCATTTGGGCCTACAGTATAGTATGTAGCCATTTGGGCCTACAGTATAGTATGTAGCCATTTGGGCCTACAGTATAGTATGTAGCCATTTGGGCCTACAGTATAGTATGTAGCCATTTGGGCCTACACTATAGTATGTAGCCATTTGGGCCTACAGTATAGTATGTAGCCATTTGGGCCTACACTATAGTATGTAGCCATTTGGGCCTACAGTATAGTATGTAGCCATTTGGGCCTACAGTATAGTATGTAGCCATTTGGGCCTAAACTATAGTATGTAGCCATTTGGGCCTACAGTATAGTATGTAGCCATTTGGGCCTACAGTATAGTATGTAGCCATTTGGGCCTAATCCAGCTGAGAGCTTTAGTAGAACAGTGCTCTCTGTCTGTCGTCTATCAGGTTCAATAGACCTGGTATTATTTTGGCGGAGGCCTTATTAATCATCTTCATAAGGTGCTGAAGAAAACCAGTGCGGAGGTAGAGAGCAGTGACATTACACTGCATGATGTCAGCAATCAGCACATCAATGCTGAGACCTTAGCTGGTCTACTTTTAGTGAGTGTGCTTGTGCATTTTGCATTATGCATGAGTTTAAACCAGTTTAAACTGCTTTCACCTCACTCAATACTCACTTTTTATCCACTCAAAATAAAACTCCAGCTTGAAATGCAGTGACTGCCTCTCAGAGATTTACCTAGAGATTTCTCATCTGTTTTCGTCTTTACTCTGGAAAGACCCAGTGCAGTATTTCACCAGCATCAAAGGTTCACCCGGTCTCTATCTGAGAACAGTCAGAACAGATCATGTTTAGGTTTGTTCTCCTCAGAATCGGCCTTGACAGACAGAACTATCTCGCTCCGAGTTTGACCCCAGAGTTCTTCATTTTCTCAATAAAACAAGCCTTTGAAGTGCCAAATCAGAAGGAACACACATTTGTTCAATTATATTTGTGAGAACATTTTAAACAGAAGCTTTCATTTTTCTCTGCTGCATGTGCTCCGCTGAACAATGAGTCCATTTAGTTCTCGAACACAAAAGGGGGGACATGGGACATGGTGAGTTCAGTTTCATGGTGAGTTAGGCTCTTACAATAATTACACCGTTTATGAGCTGATTCGATATGCTAGCTTCAGTATGTAACATGTTTGAAAATAAGAGTTTTTACGTGAATCATATTTGTGTTATTGTGCATTAAGTTGCATAAGCAAAATCATGTGTAAGCCACTCTAAACTGAGGCAAGATGCACCCAGACATTGTGTTGACGCCCACAAAGGGTTAAATACATAATGATATGAAGGTCCCTTAACCTATTGATATTCAGTGTTTCTAGCATAATCTGTCAATCACCCGAGCAACGCTATGGAGGGTTTTTCTCTGCATTTACTATAGATCTCTGCTGCCTGTCAACCTCAGGAGAAGATGTGCTCCTCAGGGGTTGGTTAGGGGACTCTTTCAGTTTCACTGTTGATGTATCACACCAGCCCAAAACACCATGAATCTCCCAAGGATATCACATCTTTAGTCCAGGTTATCCATCCAGGTCTCAAGTGGCTTATTGAAGGTGGACGGTATCGGATTCTGTGGTACACTGGAATGAATCCTGAGAGAGCATCTGTGAATCTGTTACTGGTAAGGTTGTGAAAATGATGGTAAAATATGGAATCCTGTAGTAGCATCGATATGTCCCTCCTCCAAGAACTAAATGTCTCACTAATTCGCCCTTTTCAATGACACATTGGCTTCTTTCAAATCCAACTCTGCCATTAGACCGAAAGGGTCGGGCTCACCCGTCTCTTTCAGTTAATCTCCTGCTGGATGGTATGCTGGTACTGGTCGTTATGTCACATATGGTAGCAATCACATTCTGTTATAGGCAACCCTTCATGAAGCATTAATAACAGTGTGGCTTGGGTTTTAATAAAAAAGCGTGGAACGAATTATGGACTTATCCCATTGAAGTAGAGCACAAGTGTGGCCAAAAGCCATTCCAGGGATTGGAGAGATGACAGAGTGCAGGAATTTGACTGGTGGAAGAGCAAGGCTTCCCAGTAATTACTGAGCAGGCCCTTGGGATTCGTACAGTGGTTGGGGGGAGAACACACAGCAAGTCTATCGACATCACAGACACAGAACTGACAGCGAGTCTATAGACGTCACAACCCCTACTACTGCAGAAACACACAGCATATCTACAGACGTCAGAAACACGGAACACACAGCGAGTCTACAGACACCACAGACCCTAGACAGGCTCCTCAGAATATAACAGCCCCTCAGAATATAACAGCTCCTCAGAATATAACAGGCTCCTCAGAATATAACAGGCTCCTCAGAATATAACAGGCCCCTCAGAATATAACAGGCTCCTTAGAATATAACAGGCCCCTCAGAATATAACAGGCCCCTCAGAATATAACAGCCCCTCAGAATATAACAGGCTCCTCAGAATATAACAGCCCCTCAGAATATAACAGGCTCCTCAGAATATAACAGCCCCTCAGAATATAACAGCTCCTCAGAATATAACAGGCTCCTCAGAATATAACAGGCTCCTTAGAATATAACAGGCCCCTCAGAATATAACAGGCCCCTCAGAATATAACAGGCTCCTCAGAATATAACAAGCTCCTCAGAATATAACAGGCTCCTCAGAATATAACAAGCTCCTCAGAATATAACAGGCTCCTCAGAATATAACAGGCTCCTCAGAATATAACAGGCTCCTCAGAATATAACAGGCTCCTCAGAATATAACAAGCTCCTCAGAATATAACAGGCTCCTCAGAATATAACAGGCTCCTCAGAATATAACAGGCTCCTCAGAATATAACAGGCTCCTCAGAATATAACAGGCTCCTCAGAATATGTATAGATAGTGTTGAATCAAAATGTATACTATTGGTTTCATACACAGATTAAGCAGATGTTATTGCAGGTGCAGCGAAATGCTTCCCACCCACAAAAACAAAGCAATTAAGAAATATCAGTGTCAGCGCTAAGCAGTGACAAGTGAAACCAAATTTGTGGGTGGGAAGAGAAGACCTGACCCCTGTCCCTAGAGCGAGTGACATCTCTGTCTTTCAATCAGCCCCTACACACACATACCACCCCTACTCACTGTGCCAGTGAAAGTGAGGTTTCTAGTGGGTTGGCAGAGAAGCGGCTGCCCCTAGAGGGAGCGACACCTCTGTCCTTAAATCAGCATCCATTATGTGAGGTGACAGGTTAGATGTACAGCACGCTAGGCTGGGGCCCTGGCTCCGCTATCCCTCATAGACTGTCTGCATCATCTTGTATTTGGTCCCTAAATGTAGTATTTATGTCTTGCTAAGTGTCACATCATAGTTGGTTTCCAAATTGACCTTCATGCCACCCTGGCTGTATGGATCCTTGATGCCAGTATGTTATTGCTTTAGACAACTTCTAGTTTCCTAACCAAATAAGGCAAAAATATGTTGCTCATTTTATTGTCATGTTATTAGATAACGTATCACCAGGCGTGTAGTCACAGTTAAATCTATTGAAGTGAAGGACTATAGTGAATCTACTGTGAATTACTTACTGTGATGCTTGTCTTCCATTACACTGTAATGACGGCATTTAGCACTTCTGATGAGCTATCCCATTACTCAGATGGGGCTGTGGCTACTGTTCGGTCTTATCAACTGGTTTGTCTTGAGTAAGAGCAAATGCACTGCTCTTATTAACAGCACACTCTCTGTCTCATGGATTTCCATTAGTCTGAACACACCAATACGTCAGTAGTATGCAGTGGTTAGAACTACATGGGAATGTCAGCCTGTGTAAAGATACATTTATATGGTTAGAATACACATTAAGTTAAACACACACACACACACACACACCATCCCTTCTCCATATCCCCTTATCATCGGGAGCCCATCAATATCACATTACCTGTTTTTTTTAGTTGTGTATTGATCCCAGCAGGCCCTGAGCCTGGCCATGTGTGGATTAGGACATGCTCTATTACCTGAACCTGACTGTCAGATAGTGGCCTGGACACTGGACAGCATCATGGTCACAGGCTGCTAGCTGCTGATCGATCGCTGGGAGTGTGAAAGGTCTCTGATTGCAGTGTGTCTCATCTCCATGGTGTAGATGGTTACCTATTGTCTCTGGAGGAGTTCTCTAAAACCCCTTGGCACTAGTCAGTGTTTTACAGTGGACTGATGTAGTTTTAAGATACTCCATAGTCAGGGTTCTAGGTAGCTAGCCTATATGCACATTGCAAATGCGGCCATAGTGTAATTCCAGAGTTTAATGTCAGTTTAAACAGTCTGTTTACAATTTTGTGTGGTGAAAAAGGATGTCCTTGCAATTGTCTGTCTTTGGGCATCTGGAGTGACAGTTAAAATATTGGGCAATTAGTATTCATATATTCTGTTTTTTGTCTTTGTCAATGTCTGGTTTTTCTCATCCCTCAAATCACAGAATGTCAGAGTGATCTATTGTCTTTAGGGAACAGTTGGCCTAAGGCTGACTTTATTTCCAAAGTATGACAATGGCAGACAGATTGGTAGACAGAAAGACATGAACAATAATGAATTGTACCCTCGGTTCTCTTGTCATTTTCTTGACATCACAAACTGTTTAATGGTGAAGCCAATTGTTTCTGATACTGATGGTTGTTGATGATGTCTATGAACATTATCATTAGGCGTGTGTGTGTGTGTGTGTGTGTGTGTGTGTGTGTGTGTGTGTGTGTGTGTGTGTGTGTGTGTGTGTGTGTGTGTGTGTGTGTGTGTGCATGTGTGTGTGTGTGTGTGTCTGTCTGTATTTGACAGTGTGTGGTACAAATCTATGAAGTCTACTTTCCTCAATCCAGTGTCCCTTTCTCCAGAGATGATGATCTACACACACACACACACACACACACACACACACACACACACACACACACACACACACACACACACACACACACACACACACACACACACACACACACACACACACACACACACACACACAGGCAGGCAGGCAGCAAATCCACTGCTCCAAGGCCATATGTGACACGGGTCTTATTGAATATCGTCATAAAACTCTGACCCCCAATCAGCCTCTCACACAAGCACTTTAATATTAAATAATGAGAGTTGGGGAGGTGTTCTCTGCCATAGTTCAGGCCCTGGGGGCTAGAGGTACAATATATTGTCTGTCTTTTTCTTGACCTAGAGATGTGGTAATGAACCGAAGCCAAGGAATGCCCACAGGAAGTGGACATTGTCTCAGATTTGGTCACTAATCGTTGGAGAAAACACTTATTCAATGTGAGCAGAGTGTCAGCATTTTGTATGGGCCGGCCCATTTTGTCTGGTGATCTGTGAGGATAAATATGTCTTATATTTTAAAAAACATGATAAAATTAACATACACAGGAGAAGACATTTTCAATGAATCATCTTTGACTTCTACACCATCTAGTGAATCTAGTAAATTGAAAACACTTTCACCGAAGTGACCTCACTGTGTTGTGAATTAGTTTAAACATGCCCCTATGTCAGGTCCCCAGTGTTCTGCTTCATCCACTGAATGACCTAGGGGGCTCCCTCTCTCCTTTCCTCCTCTCTCCTCACTTAGATGGAAATGAAGTGGCTGATAGCTGATCAGGCACCATGTCTCCCTCCTCAGAGAGAACAATAGAGAGGCCATCCCATCCAGCCAGACCATAGAACGTTAGTCTGAGGCATCACCTTCCATCCACTAGACCAGAGGAGATCTGACTCCCTCTCCAAGGAACATTGAACATCTGTTAAGTGGCATTGGATCTAATTTACTTTTTGGAGGGTGACCAGTTTTGAAAGGGGCGAGGGAAGGGGGGTGAGGGAGCCCCTTGTTCCCTCTGAGCAGTGCAGGGGGTTTGTAGTGGGCAGAGTACAGGACAGGTGGTGAGCGTAGGCTTCGGAAACATCCGTATAATCACAGGCTGAACACAGAGACGGAGGATAGTAATAATAGGTACTATAGGGAAGTGAAGCCACTCAACCGTTCTAATGAACAGACATTGTCCTCCTAGCTAACACAAGCACACACACACACACACACACACACACACACACACACACACACAAGGCAATCTGTCTCTGGGCTTTAGTTTTGCTATAGTTTCAGATGGAGAGGGCAGAGATCTTTAAAATGCACTGAAGAGGTCAGAGGTCACTCATGAATATCCACTCAGGGGTAAGCTTCATTTACCGTTAATGACTCTCCCTGAGGGCGAGCTGGCTGCTCCACTCTCTCTCTCCCTGCTTCATCTCATCAAGGGTTGAATCAGCTTTTATCATCAATTAACTCAGATCCTCCTCTTGTCTGATGATCTGTTGATCCCTGTGCTGATATTTCTCCGTAGCTCTTACGTCCTCTTTCTCATGTCTTTGATTCCTCTTTTAACGGTCAGTGAAGTAACCAGGCAGGCTGATATCATGGTCAAGAAACCCCAATGTCCACTGCTCAACATATGGACAAATCAATGAGAGGCCTTTTCATTAGACAAGCTGTCATCAGGGAGCCCCTTCAATAACAGCGGAAATGGCAACGGCAGTGCAGGATTCAGTTGTTTCTTTCTTGGTTGATTTATAATTACAGCAGATGTTTGACTGACTTTCTGCTTTTGATCAGCTAATTATAAAGGAAACACGGGTGCTAAATAATCTTCTGTTGCATGGAGGAATGTGATCTTAAGTTTCCACCAGCCTTAATGTTGTAATTATAGACTGGAGTCTTCAATGGAGAGAAGGAACCCTCATATTAAACACATCATCAGAGAGACATATTTGTTTGACATCTGCTCAGACTGCCATGTTCTTGCATCTGGAATGATACACGTCTTGAGGCCAGTTTCGATCTGGCCTACTTGTCTGGGTTCTCTGAATGTGGCTCTTCTTGTCCATAGTACATTTGACCTGTGTCTTAAAACACTTCACACGTTGGCCATAACTAACCATAAACACATCCAAAAGAGATAGAATACCTGACATGTTTATAATGTGGTACGTGTTTAGGATAGAGAGGATGTCGAACATATCCATTATAGTACAGGTATGTCTGTCTGACGGGGACTACCCATGACACTGCACAGATGTTAAAGAGCAACAGTTGACTCAGAAACACTGTACATCTAATTAGCATGATCCTTTAAATGAAATGTAGTTGACCTCATGTCCTGTATTCTATTTATTTCTACGACATGTACAGTGGGGCAAAAAATTATTTGCAAATAAATTCATTAAAAATCCTACAATGTGATTTTCTGGATATTTTTCTTCTCATTTTGTCTGTCATAGTTGAAGTGTACCTATGATGAAAATTACAGGCCTCTCTCATCTTTTTAAGTGGGAGAACTTGCACAATTGGTGGATGACTAAATACTGTTTTGCCCCACTGTATGTTCCTGTAGCACATGTGGAAACCGGTGAAAGAATACCAGAATGCTTTACAGTAATGTTCAACAGTCTACACAAAAATATCACATTCAGCCATAATATATTAGAAAAATTCATCTCCCTCCAATTTCTCACCCTCAATATTTCAGACAATTAATCAGACTGCATAGTCCAGAACATTCTCAAGATATTTGTCACTTCCTCCCTGTCTCTCTGAGAATAGCCTGGCCTGTAGAGGGTATATGGGTCAGAGAGGTGACTTGATGGTGGAATGCACTCTCCCCATGAACTCCAGGCTCCAGGGTCACCAGGGCCAGATCAGACTCCCACAGAGAGGGCTCTATCCTGGACCAGGAGAGACCGAGGAGTGGGCAGATGCTCTAGTCAGTTGAGGGGTGAAGAGTGAAGACTGTGTATGGCAACTCAATCAGGGAAAAATAATAGATTTGACCTATAGTATGTGGACACAATGATATATGCCCCTATATTGAAGGCTGCTATAGATGGTGAATACTGTTATTGAGATGAGTTTAATTAACATGAATTTCCATGACTGAACAAACCCTAAACAAACCTCTAGTCCAGTACCTGTCTTGGTCACGGTGACATGAATTTTGACCAGTTGGTCACAGTTTGGAACCATTGGGCTGGCATTGTAGTGGCCTCTTAACAGTAATAATAGTCTTGCCAAACGCCCCTTCCTGCTACAACAGCTGCTCTAGAAGACTGATGTAAGCTAAACAGTGTCCATAAGAGGCAGGCAGGCACTCCGGAAGTGAAGAATGAGGATTGGATTAGCAGCCCTTTGTGATGTCTGCCACCTATTACAATTCATACGACTTTCCAACAGAGGAGGACAGCATTCTTCTGTCTGTTCCTCGTAATGTCTTGTGTTGAGGCAGAGTGTCCATGGCAGGCAGACAGGCAGGCTGGCCTGAATTGGCAGCTACTTGACCTCCACTGCAGCTACTTGACCTCCACTGCAAGGGTCACTAATCACTTTCATCTGAGGTGATCTGAGGGCTGGGGTGACTTCCAGGCTCCAGCCCTATTCGGGTTGGCTTAATCCCTGGAACATGGGCCTTATTCACCGACTATGGCTAAACAGTAGTTAGGCCTTCACAGGGAACACCAGTGAGATGTATGGGGAGAGGTGTATGAGGAGAAATCTCAGGACCTGCCTATAAAAGCGTGCTCTACGTACCTTGCGTTGAGCCTGTCTGGCTGTTTGCATATTAATATGTCCGAGCCTCAATGCAATGTATCCAGTCAACTGGTGAATAGATGGCTATCTGCTTTCAGGGCTCTAGTACTGAAACATAAAGGGAGCTTTTTAGCTGGGGGAACTCTCAAATACATTCCCCTTTTTCTCTTCTCTCCTCTTTCATGAATGGAATCCTCTGACCTTCAACATTCTATACCCAAAGAGCAACAAGCCACTATTGTTGCTGGTTTTTGTTGTTGTATTGTTATCATTTTTTTTTTGGACCTTGTTCCCCTCTTGGTCATTCCCCCTCTTCATCCCCCACTTTTACATTGTTGAACCTTGGCCTGCCCATTCTAATCACCAGGCTCTCCTTTTTAGTACAACCAATGATCGAAAAGGTGATTGTCAAGGCAATTTTATCATGTATCAGATACCTTAAATCCAGTAAATTCACAGTGTTATGAGATAACTAGATTATAGAAATAGAGGGACTGATGGCAATGAAATTAACATAGTGTTCATGTTGTAGTATGTCGTTTTTAGATTGGTGTTCATTGTGTACATCAGTGGAGGCTGCTGAGGGGAGGAAGGTTCATAATAATGGCTGGAACAGAATGAATGGAATGTTATCAAACACATGAAAACCTGTCACACCCTGATCAGTTTCACCTGTCCTTGTTATTGTCTCCACCCCCTCCAGGTGTCGCTTGTTATCCCTGGTGTATTTATCCTTGTGTTTTCTGTCTCTCTGTGCCAGTTCATCTTGTATGTTCCAAGACAACCAGCTTGTTTTTCCCCGTGCGCCTTCCTGTTCTATTCTCTTTACTAGTCCTCCCGGTTTTGACCCTTGCCTGTTTTCTGGACTCTGTACCCGCCTGCCTGACCATTCTGCCTGCCCTGACCTCGAACCTGCCTGCCACGCTGTACCTCCCGGACTCTGAACTGGATTTGACTTTATGCCTGTCCACGACCATTCTCTTGCCTACCCCTTTTAGATATAAGAAATATCAAAGACTCAAACCATCTGCCTCCCATGTCTGCATCTGGGTCTCGCCCTGTGCCCTTATAAAAACCATGTGTTTGATACCATTCCATTCACTTCATTCCAGCCATTATTATGAGCCGTCCTCCCCTCAGCAGCCTCCACTGGTATGTACTGTACAGTATGTGGGTTGTGTTAATTCTGTGTCTATATCTTGTCAGTATATTCTGTTTATTGTGGTAGCACTATTTCATTGAGTCAAATTCCTGTACATGCAAATGTATTTGTTGAATAAAGGTGATTCTGATTGAAATAAGTTCTTCATGACTCCATAAATTAGACACCAAATGAATGAAGTATAAACCACAAACAGTCAGTAAGTATATTCGTATGTAGGCCAGTAGAGATAAGGCTCCAAATCACGGGACAAAATCATATCCTCATACATTTCTACTTAGGCCCTACATCGATTAGATGTGTATGAGCGATAAATCACGAGTTAAATAATACTTTACAAATGTGTGATAGCGTCCTGTGTCTGACCCTGGCCTAAATCACTGTGACAGGGGACATGGTACGTATAAGCACATATTCCATAGTCTATAAACTAAACAGGCAGTTATTGATTCAGCTCCCTTCAGCCCGGGTCCCGGAGGTTGAGCTTGCAATATTAATGGATCCTCTAAAATAAGGAGTATATCCCAAATGGCATCCCATCCCCTATATAGTGCACTACTTTTGGCCAGAGCCCATATAGTGCACTATATTGGGAAGCACCCAGGGAGTACGGCTGGGCCTGGGCGGCTCCACTGGCCAACGCCGTAGCACTGGGGTGGTCAGCAGTTTATGGAGGCGAGGCATACAGGTCAACAGAGCGTCAGGGGTCAAAGATTGCCATCCCAAAGGTCTCCAATGACCCCGGCCAATTGATTGCTTACACATCAGAAAGCTTCCTTGCTGCGTTAACTTCAAATTTTGCCCTGGAGGCTACAGGGCCATATGACCACAACCTACAGGGCCGTATGACCACAACCTACAGGGCCGTATGACCACCACCTACAGGGCCGTATGACCACCACCTACACAGGGACCACCACCCAGGGTATGACCACCACCTACAGGGCCGTATGACCACCACCTACAGGGCAGGACCACCACCTACAGGGCCGTATGACCACCACCTAGGGCCGTATGACCACCACCTACAGGGGCCGTATGACCACCACCACCTACAGGGCCGTATGACCACAACCTGACCACCACAGGGACCACCACCTACGTATGACCACCACCTACAGGGCCGTATGATCAAATCAAATCAAATGTATTTCAAATCAGCCCTTCGTACATCAGCTGATATCTCAAAGTGCTGTACAGAAACCCAGCCTAAAACCCCAAACAGCAAGCAATGCAGGTGTAGAAGCACGGTGGCTAGGAAAAACTCCCTAGAAAGGCCAAAACCTAGGAAGAAACCTAGAGAGGAACCAGGCTATGTGGGGTGGCCAGTCCTCTTCTGGCTGTGCCGGGTGGAGATTATAACAGAACATGGCCAAGATATTCAAATGTTCATAAATGACCAGCATGGTCGAATAATAATAAGGCAGAACAGTTGAAACTGGAGCAGCAGCACAGTCAGGTGGAAGTTGAAACTGGAGCAGCAGCATGGCCAGGTGGACTGGGGACAGCAAGGAGTCATCATGTCAGGTAGTCCTGGGGCATGGTCCTAGGGCTCAGGTCAGTTGAAACTGGAACAGCAGCATGGCCAGGTGGACTGGGGACAGCAAGGAGTCATCATGTCAGGTAGTCCTGGAGCTCAGGTCCTAGGGCTCAGGTCCTCCGAGAGAGAGAAAGAAAGAGAGAAGGAGAGAATTAGAGAACGCACACTTAGATTCACACAGGACACCGAATAGGACAGGAGAAGTACTCCAGATATAACAAACTGACCCCAGCCCCCGACACATAAACTACTGCAGCATAAATACTGGAGGCTGAGACAGGAGGGGTCAGGAGACACTGTGGCCCCATCCGAGGTCACCCCGGACAGGGCCAAACAGGAAGGATATAACCCCACCCACTTTGCCAAAGCACAGCCCCCACACCACTAGAGGGATATCTTCAACCACCAACTTACCATCCTGAGACAAGGCTGAGTATAGCCCACAAAGATCTCCGCCACGGCACAACCCAAGGGGGGCGCCAACCCAGACAGGATGACCACAACAGTGAATCAACCCACTCAGGTGACGCACCCCCTCCAGGGACGGCATGAGAGAGCCCCAGTAAGCCAGTGACCCAGCCCCTGTAATAGGGTTAGAGGCAGAGAATCCCAGGGGAACCGGCCAGGCAGAGACAGCAAGGGCGGTTCGGGCGGACCACCACCTACAGGGCCGTATGACCACCACCTACAGGGCCGTATGACCACAACCTACAGGGCCGTATGACCACCACATACAGGGCCGTATGACCACAACCTACAGGGCCGTATGACCACCACCTACAGGGCCGTATGACCACCACCTACAGGGCCGTATGACCACCACCTACAGGGCCGTGATGACCACCACCTACAGGGCCGTGACCACCACCTACAGGGCCGTATGACCACCATGACCACCACCTACAGGGCCGTATGACCACCACCTACACACACCACCCTATCTGCCTTCCCTCTCTGTGGTCTGGTGTGACTGAACAGTGTATCATATGGTGTGGATATTTCATCGAAAGGCATTTCATACTGAAATGTTGATTTATATGATGATAAAAGGGTGTCCATTTTAGAATAAAGGCTTTAGTAATATCAGCATCTTTAAATACAAAAGTAGTAGATAAAACATCTCAAACATTGTCATTTTAATAAATTATGCTTCCAGAAATGTACAGTCAAGGAGGGATACAGTTTATGAGTTTGGTATGAAACAAACAATGAAGAAAGATAAGGGATACAGATACAGATACAGACCACAATTCTCAATAGCATAACACTTGCAACATAAATAATAGCAATTTTACAGCACACAGAGTAAATCAGTAATGTATTTTGTTAACAAAAAAATAGTACATAGTCCAGCATTTATACCAGTAATAGTCTTCTGCTTTGTTAATAATAATGTCACCTAAACATCTTTGCGATTGCATTTTCAAACATGAGAATGGGATAACAGTAAAAATTATCTGTCATTAATAAAATTCTTTTAGAAATGCACTTGGCTTATTGTAGTCTAGTTTATTGAAATAGTATTAGCATATTTGGGATGAATATTTGGCTCATGGAGCAGTTTTGTCAGAATATTTATTTTTTATTACATTGCAGCGACACAACAATCATACTAGGAAAATCACATCTGTTTATACAAGGAGATTTAAACCCTCTCTTTAAAAACCAAAATATACTAGTCTGTCTGTTTCCACCAGTCCCAGCCGAAGTCACGAGGACCTGTCATTTGGCAAAACCTCAGGTTAAGTGGCCATTACAAGGCCTGTAGATCCTCTGGAGACACATGTCTATGCTCTATCCCATCCCATTTCCATCAGTCCCAGCCAAAGTCATGGCCTGTCATTTGGTAAAACTTCATGTTGAATGGCCTATAGAACTCCCTGAGCCTGAGCAGCACCTCTGGAGAGATCTGTGGATGAGGCCTTCCCTTAGACTTCCCCAGACAGCGTGGCCTGCTGCTCCCCTCAGGCTTCTTCAGGCAGGGGAAACCCTTGGTCTGGTTGAAGTAGAAGTGTTTGTCCGTGACCAACCTCTTCAGCCCCAGGAAGTCCTGCACCCTGCCCATCTCTCCGGCCGGGTCCGTCACCAGCCGCTCCCCGCTGACGAAGAGGAACTTCGAGAGGGGGAAGTAGCGCAGCCAGTTCTCCAGGTGCTTGGCGTAGATCCCGATGCGCACGGCGCTCCAGGAGGTGTCGATGAGGCCCGTGGTGGAGTTCCGGAAGGTCAGGCTCTGGAAAGACGGAAGGCCGGGTTGTTTGGACAGCGTCTGGGTGTAGTCGGACACGGCCCGGGTCACGGGGTCTCGGACCACCACGATCAGCTTGGTATGACGACTCAGGGCGAAGAGACGCCGAGGAGCCTCCTTGGTGACGAAGTAGCTTGGTGTCTTCTCCATTGTGATCTGGCTTTCCAACGTCCGAGGCATCAAGTTTCTGAGAGGAGAGAAGAGGAAAGATTTGATTAGTGGTTCCCAAACATTTGGTAAACTTACATACTAACAGCTTCTGGGAATGCAACAAACTTTAAGACCTTTGGAACCTGGTTTGTGTGTCATAAACACGACCAGATCTGTTTCCACATGTTTAATATTACAACATTTTATGGAATATGGATATTCCATGCGTCATTGGAGGGTTCCAACAGTCCCCTTTGATGCTCCCCAGCCTTGAGGGCTTCTGATTTAGCTTTGTAATTAGTTGGTTAGGTCTGTGATTACATCAATATAAACATCTACATTAGACGCTGGCCTCGCTGAAATGCATGTCAGATGGAGAGGAAGTCAATGAGTGGGTGCTTAAGGGAAACCACAAAACCATAATAACCAGTGAAAAGTCATTTCCACAGGACTTCCTCCTCCTTCACAAGCCTGTCAGAGCATCTCTGAGAGCTAGGCTGTGAGGTAGGCTGAGAGCTAGACTGAGAGCTAGGCTGAGAGTTAGGCTGAGAGGTAGCCTGAGAGCTAGGCTGAGAGCTGGGCTGAGCCCAGGCTGCCTGGACAAATAACATTGCATTTGGAAAGTATTCACACCCCTTGACTTTTTCCACATTTTGTTACGTTATGTTTTTTTTAAATCCCTCATCAATCTACACACAATGCCCCATAATGACAAAGCGAAAACAGGTTTTTAGAATGATTTACAGAAGTATTCAGACCCTTTGTTATGAGACTCGAAATTGAGCTCAGGTGAATCCTGTTTCCATTGATCATCCTTGAGATGTGTCTACAACTTGACTGGAGTCCAACTGTGGTAAATTAAATTGATTGGACATGATTTGGAAAGTCATCATTGAGGGAAAGATGAACGGAGCAAAGTACAGAGAGATCCTTGATGAAAACCTGCTCTAGAGCGCTCAGGACCTCAGACTGGGGCGAAGGTTCACCTTCCAACAGGACAATGACCCTAAGCACACAGCCAAGACAATGCAGAAGTGGCTTCAGGACAAGACTCTGAATGTCCTTGAGTGGCCCAGTCAGAGCCTGGACTTGAACCCGATCGAACATCTCTGGGGAGTCTTGAAAATAACTGTGCAGCGAGGCTCCCCATCCAACCTGACAGAGTTTGAGAAGAATGGGAGAAACTCACCAAATACAAGTGTGTTAAGCTTGTAGCCAAGAAGACTCTAGGCTGTAATCAACAAAGTACTGAGTAAAGGGTCTGAATATTTTGTATTTTTAATACATTTGCAAAAATGTATAAAAACTTGATTTTGCTTTGCCATTGTGGGGTATTGTGTGTAGATTGATGAGGGGGAAACAACTATGTAATCCATTTAAGAATAAAGCTGTAATGTAACAAAATGTGGAAAAAGTCAAGGGGTCTGAATACTTTCCGAATGCACTGTATACCATACCGTGCACTGCCTATCGTATACCACGGGCACTGCAATAAACTCCCCAACAGACCAGCACCAGTCTGACTCTACTTTAGCCAACAAATGAGAAATAGACCTGCACCCAGATTAGCAGTAAAGAATCTGATGATGAGCTACAGAGATGAAAGACAGTTAATAGTCTTCAAATAGTTTTATTTTAATTTTATTTAACCATTATTTAACCTTTAAAAACATGTCCTTTAGCAGCTGGAACCTAATGTTGGAAGACTATTTAAAGTGGAATCCCAGAAGTTCCATTTTAGAATCCTAAGGACACAAAACAGGAATCCTTCCAACTCTCCTCAGAAAAGGACCACCTTCATTTAATTTAAAATGAGGGGATTCAAATCTCACGGCGGGTTTATGTTTTAGAAATCCAAGCATGAAGGAACGTTCCAACTCCTCAGAAAATCCCTCATTTAATTTCCACGGATGGTTCCCCCCATAGCATAGCCATGTGGTAGAGACTGAGGTTGGGTCTCAAATGGCATCCTATTCACTATAGTACGGTGCACTAGGGCTCTGAATTGAATTTGTGCACTCTATAAGGAATAGGGTGCCATTTGAGACACAATCCAAAAGCTGTCATCAACGTGGTTGGTCTCTGGTCTCTAAATGCAGGGCTCTGGCCTGAGCTGTGTGAGGAACATACTCCTCTCTGATCCAAATCTGACATCCCCACCACGAATGTGCCATGAAGCTAATCCTGAAAACATGGCTTATGTTTTTACAACAGACCACCTCTTTTTTTTTACTACAGCCTGGGTATGAGTGGATATGAGGATCAGGTATACAGACAACACTCATACCACAGTAACGGAATCTGTTAGGTGTTAGGTTTTTAGAGAGGATCTACCTCAATTGGATCTCCTGGTTCAATAAAGGTTAAGTAAGAGAAAAAGGAATGTAGATCATGTTTCATTGGCTCACCCCAACTAGGCCTATAGCATGTTGATATTAATATTACAATGTAAGAGGTCAAATAGTAACACAGAAAACCTCCTTTCAAGAGCAACAACTCCACTGGGATTCAGCTTTAGAGGGACATATCTCTACACATTCTCTCCTGTCTTCCTCTGTTCTGAACAACTCCCACGGTGGCTGATCAGTTACATAGGACAGCATTGTGCTATAATTCTATCACTTCATAACTCTGTTCATTTCAATATATAAAGGAGACCCTTTTCTTTACAACTACCACTACCACTACAACTAAATAATTATACTTATTTAATTTGATAATTTTGCTCTCTTTTGCTCTCTCTAATTATTTTGGCCTGCCATACGGAGGTGACAGTCTGTTTGTGTAGTGTGTACTCAACAGCAACTGAATGTTTAATTCTGACCAAACAGGCTAATGGCATCCATGCTGGACTGTCCCTGCTTCCATTGCCATCATGTTTAAATTCTTTATTTAAATGTTTTATTTATTTAACTAGGTAAGTCAGTTAAGAACAAATTCTTATTTACAATGATGGCCTACCCCGGGCCAAACCCGGACGACGCTGGGCCAATTGTGTGCCGCCCTATGGGACTCCCAAACAGAGCCAGTTGTGATACAGCTTGGAATCGAACCAGGGTCTGTAGTGACGCCTCTAGCACTGAGATGCAGTGTCTTAGACCACCGCACCACCCGGGAACCTCCAAAACACTGTTCTGTAATCACGGAACTCTCTGGCTACAACACAAACCCAAGTGGGAGGGAGGGAGAGACACACATTAACCTAGCCAGCCTTATCTCACAGTATTAAAGTGAGACCCATATACTAGAGTGTATACCTATTCAATTGCTGTTGTGGTTCTTTGTCAAATGTTGTTGCTCTCTGTATGGTTTCCAACGGCAGCCAGGTTAGCGGAGACTAGCTAAGTGATCTGCTGTTTGTTTTAATCACACCTTAGCCTAGTGGTAGCACTGTTAGCATCTGGAGCAAGAATGCAGGTCAGAGGGTCCACAGATGTGTGTTTATCTCTATAGACCTGCTGTACTCACCGTCTGGGTGGCCCTCAGCTCTATTAGGCCCTGTTGTAAAATACCTCAGGTTGATAGGCTACTGTTTATGACCGTATTGTAAAGACTGAACTAAGTACACCAACCTGAGTGTGTGTCAATGTCATCTCAAAAACAAGGGGAAAAGACAAGCTACACACTAATTGTGGAAACTTTAATGTTGACAAATATTGACTTGATCGTTTTTGTACTAAGTAGGTGAGCTCGCTTGTAAAACGCAGCATATGGGCATTAGCATGCGTGTGTGTGTAGGGGCGTCATGCATCTCCAACATCTGAGGGAGCACAAAGTACGTGTGGATGGCTGTGGGGTGGAAGAGAATTTTTTCATTTTTCAAACACCTCAAACAGATTGACACACGCACGCACACGCATACACACATACATGCACACACACATACATGCACACACACACGCGCACACACACACACACACACACACACACACACACACACACACACACACACACACACACACACACACACACACACACACACACACACACACACACACACACAAAGTGCTCCAACCTGGGCTTTTAACTCTTATTTGCCTTCCCAGTGTTAGCTCTCCTCTCCCCTGTGTGTCATACAGTAAGAACCCATGTGTGTAAACATAGGACAGGAGCTTTGATTTAAAAGTTGGCCACACTCTCAGAAGAACACACCTAGACACACCCACCCACCCAACGCACACACAAACACAAACATATGGGCATGCACGCACACACCCTTATGCCCTTATGCAGGAGCAGCTAACACTCTGCACTGTTACCAGCAGGACAGGCTGAGGTTCTCTGTGTGTGTGTCTGTGTCTGTCTCTGTGTGTGTCTGTGTGAATGCTCACACATGCAAATGTTTGTACCAGCATGAGCACGTGTGTGAAATGCAGTAGAGGATATAAAGATTTGTTGCTGGGTAGGAAGAGTTTTCCCTGTTGGTCCCCGGACTTAGACCCTGTATGCGGTGATCTATCTTGACTCTGTGTAACTTTACTCTGTGATCCCCGCCAGACCCCTCTGGGAGAGGACTTTGTCCTTTCCACCCTGAAGGTCAGAGGCAGACACTTATGATTCAGTGGGTGTGACCATCGGGCCCACAGGGGATGCTTATAACGCAAGATGTCTTCAGCTCAGCATCTCTCTCTCCCTCTCTCTACTTATTTTATCAGGGATACTTCCATAGGACATTGCAAGTTACATTATGAGTACACACAGTGTGCAGGAATGTTGAGAAGACATTTTGTCAACCAATTCCCATCTCTGGGGGACTGCATTTCTGTCACTACAAGTTAAATGTCATCTGGAGGCTTAAACACAGGGCATGTTGCCTCTGAGAGCTGAGACATGCCTTTGACTCTTTGTCCCCTGCGTTAGACTCAGTAGTCTGCTACTCTACAGAGAGAGAGGCTTGTCATTCCTGGGAGAAGAAAATGGAGGCCTCAGGAGTTAGTGAAGAGTAATTAGAAGTCAAAGTCAGCAGGAAACAACAAAGAGACCAATAAAATGTGTGTGTGTGTGTGTGTGTGTGTGCGCGCGCAGTACAGTAGCATAGCATAGTAGAGTCTAATGTTGTAACGTACACACCAAGGCTGTCGGACTACACTCCCACACTGGTTTCATACAGCAGCCAGAGAGTGGTGAGAGTTCTATTTGTTGAGGAGGTTTAGGCCTACATCAGTGAGGTAGGTCGGTAAGAAAGACCTAAAGAATGTGTCTACGAGGGGGAAAAGTGAACATGACTGTTAATACAGAGATTATTACAGCAGGCAACTTTGAGAAGAGTCAGTGGGAAGCGGTCTCGCAGTTTCCTCGGGAGAGATAATGACAGTGTAGAGAGAGACAGAAAGAGAGAGAGAGAGAGATGACAGTGTAGGGAGACAGAAAGAGAGAGAGACAGAGACAGAGAGAGAGAGACAGACAGAGAGAGAGACAGAGAGAGACAGAGAGAGAGAAACAGACAGACAGACAGACAGACAGACAGACAGACAGACAGACAGACAGACAGACAGACAGACAGACAGACAGACAGACAGACAGACAGACAGACAGACAGACAGACAGACAGACAGACAGACAGACAGACAGACAGACAGACAGACAGAGAGAGAGAAAGGGGGAAACAGCTCAAGCCTCCAGACTGTCTACTGCAGGATAAAGCCTGACATTCCAACTCCAGAATTAAAAAGAGAGAGAGAATTGGAGAGATAATAGGGTGAGAGAGCAAGAGACGGGAGACTATGTGTGAGAGACAAAGACGGAAAAAAAGTGTGTTCCTTGCTGTAATTGCACCCCTCCGTCTTATCGAATGGGAAAATCAGCCTGTGTTCCTGCCTGGCCCACAGTGGGTTAGCTGTTAGCTGTGCAACTTTATCAGTGGGTGACCATGGGCCAGGGGCCCACACCCTGAGATGAACAGATGAACAGACAAGATGAGGAGGAAGAGAGAGATGGACAGATAACTGGAGGGTCACTTCCTTCCTCCTTCCTCCCTCAGCCTGTGTAGTTGTGTAGTTACTGTAATAATTAGATTGGTTAACTTACTTAGAGGGTTTCAGTGTGAAAGCATGCACTGCACTGTAGTCATTCGTTACAAAGAACTACAGAAACCCTGTTTTTAAGAGAACCTCCACCTTTAAAACAGTACTATACTTCTTGTTCTAAATGAATATTTCACAAGGGCTTCTAATGATTCTCTGAGCCAGGTTGAAGTGTGTTTTTCTGTGCACTTCATAAAAGAAAAGCCCTTTTGAACCAAAGTTAAACATTATCATCTAATACTATACATCAAATCAAATCACATTTTATTGGTCACATACACATGGTTAGCAGATGTTAATGCGAGTGAAATGCTTGTGCTTCTAGTTCCGAACATGCAGTAACATCTAACAAGTAATCTAACAATTTCACAACAACTACCTTATACACACAAGTGTAAAGGAATGAATAGAATATGTACATATAAATATATGGATGAGTGATGGCCGAACGGCATAGGTAAGATGCAGTAGGTGGTATAAAGTACAGTTTATACATATGAGATGAGTAATGGGTATGTAAACATTATATGAAGTGGCATTGTTTAAAGTGACTAGTGATACATTTACTACATCCAATTTTTAATTCTTAAGTGGCTAGAGATTTGAGTCAGTATGTTGGCAGCAGCCCCTCAATGTTAGTGATGGCTGTTTAACAGTCTGATGACCTTGAGATAGAAGCTGTTTTTCAGTCTCTCAGTACCCTCTGGAGAGCCTTACGGTTGTGGGCGGGGCAGTTGCCGTACCAGGCGGTGATACAGCCCAACAGGATGCTCTCGATTGTGCATCTGTAAAAGTTTGAGTGTTTTTGGTGACAAGCCACATTTCTTCAGCCTCCTGAGGTTGAAGAGACACTGTTGCTGTTGTGCCTTCTTCACCACGCTGTCTGTGTGGGTGGACCAATTCAGTTTGTCTGTGATGTGTACGCCAAGGAACTTAACTTTCCACCTTCTTCACTGCTGTCCCGTCGATGTGGATAGGGGGGTGCTGCCTCTGCTGTTTCCTGAAGTCCACGATCATCTCCTTTGTTTTGTTTACGTTGAGTGTGAGGTTATTTTCCTGACACCAAACTCCGAGGGCCCTCACCTCCTCCCTGTAGGCCGTCTTGTCAATGTTGGTAATCAAGCCTACAGCTGTAGTGTCATCTGTAAACTTGATGATTGAGTTGGAGGCGTGCATGGCCACGCAGTCATGGGTGAACAGGGAGTACAGGAAAGGGCTGAGAACACACCCTTGTGGGGCCCCAGTGTTGAGGATCAACGAAGTGGAGTGGTTGTTACCTACCCTCACCACCTGGGGGCATTCCGTCAGAAAGTCCAGGACCCAGTTGCACAGGGTGGGGTCGAGAACCAGGGTCTCAAGCTTAATGACGAGTTTTGAGGGTACTATGGTGTTAAATGCTGAGCTGTAGTCTATGAACAACGTTCTTACACAGGTATTCCTCTTGTCCAAGTAACTTCCGGCGCCGACAGAGATGGCCACCTCGCTTCGCGTTCCTAGGAAACTATGCAGTTTTTTGTTTTTTTACGTGTTATTTCTTACATTAGTACCCCAGGTCATCTTAGGTTTCATTACATACAGTCGAGAAGAACTACTGAACATAAGAGCAGCGTCAACTCACCATCAGTACGACAAAGAATATGTTTTTCGCGACGCGGATCCTGTGTTCTGCCTTACAAACAGGACAACGGAGTGGATTCCATGCAGCGACCCAAAAAAACGACTCTGAAAAAGAGGGAAACGAGGCGGTCTTCTGGTCAGACTCCGGAGACGGGCACACCGTGCACCACTCCCTAGCATTCTTCTTGCCAATGTCCAGTCTCTTGACAACAAGGTTGATGAAATCCGAGCAAGGGTAGCATTCCAGAGGGACATCAGTGACTGTAACGTTCTTTGTTTCACGGAAACATGGCTCACTGGAGAGACGCTATCCGAGGCGGTGCGGGTTTCTCCACGCATCGCGCCGACAGAAACAAACATCTTTCTGGTAAGAAGAGGGGCGGGGGTGTATGCCTTATGACTAACAAGACATGGTGTGATGAAACAAGGCTAATCTGAAAACAAGACTCCCTAAATTTTATCAGCATATCGATTGCGCAACCAGGGGTGGAAAGACCTTGGATCATTGTTACTCTAACTTCCGCGACGCATATAAGGCCCTGCCCCGCCCCCCTTTCGGAAAAGCTGACCACGACTCCATTTTGTTGATCCCTGCCTACAGACAGAAACTAAAACACGAGGCTCCCACGCTGAGGTCTGTTCAACGCTGGTCTGACCAAGCTGACTCCACACTCCAAGACTGCTTTCATCACGTGGACTGGGAGATGTTTCGTATTGCGTCAGATAACAACATTGACGAATACGCTGATTCGGTGTGCGAGTTCATTAGAACGTGCGTTGAAGATGTCATTCCCATAACAACGATCAAAACATTCCCTAACCAGAAACCGTGGATTGATGGCAGCATTCGTGTGAAACTGAAAGCGCGAACCACTGCTTTTAATCAGGGCAAGGTGTCTGGTAACATGACTGAATACAAACAGTGCAGCTATTCCCTCCGCAAGGCTATTAAACAAGCTAAGCGTCAGTACAGAGACAAAGTAGAATCTCAATTCAACGGCTCAGACACAAGAGGCATGTGGCAGGGTCTACAGTCAATCACGGACTACAGGAAGAAATCCAGCCCAGTCACGGACCAGGATGTCTTGCTCCCAGGCAGACTAAATAACTTTTTTGCCCGCTTTGAGGACAATACAGTATTCATCTCATATGCATACGTATATACTGTACTCTATATCATCGACTGCATCCTTATGTAATACATGTATCACTAGCCACTTTAACTATGCCACTTTGTTTACATACTCACCTCATATGTATATACTGTACTCGATATCAGCTACTGTATCTTGCCTATGCTGCTCTGTACCATCACTCATTCATATATCCTTATGTACATATTCTTCATCCCCTTACACTGTGTATAAGACAGTAGTTTTGGAATTGTTAGTTAGATTACTTGTTGGTTATTACTGCATTGTCGGAACTAGAAGCACAAGCATTTCGCTACACTCGCATTAACATCTGCTAACCATGTGTATGTGTGACAAAAAAAAAAAATTTGATTTGATTTGATTTGTACAGATGGGTTAGGGCAATGTGCAGTGTGATTGCGATTGCGTCGTCTGTGGACCTATTGGGGCGGTAAGCAAATTGGAGTGGGTCTAGGGTGTCAGGTAGGGTGGAGGTGATATGTTCCTTGACTAGTCTCTCAAAGCACTTCATGATGGCGAAATTGAGTGCTACGGGGCGATAGTAGTTTAGCTCAGTTACCTTAGCTTTCTTGGGAACAGGAACAATAGTGGCCGTCTTGAAGCATGTGGGAACAGCAGACTGGGATAGGGATTGATTGAATATGTCCATAAACACACCAGCCAGCTGGTCTGCACATGCTCTGAGGACGCGGCTAGGGATGCCGTCTCGGCCAGCAGCCTTGCGAGAGTTAACAAGTTCAAATGTTTCACTCACGTTGGCTGTGGTGAAGGAGAGCCTGCAGGTTTTGGTAGCGGGCCGTGTCGGTGGCACTGTATATTCCTCAAAGCGAGCAAAGAAGCTGTTTAGTTTGTCTGGGAGCAAGACATTGGGGACCGCAACGGGGCTGGTTTTCTTTTTGTAGTCCGTGATTGACTGTAGACCCTGCCACATACCTCTCGTGTCTGAGCCGTCGAATTCCGACTCTACTTTGTCTCTATACTGACGCTTAGCTTGTTTGATTGCCTTGCGGAGGGAATAGCTACACTGTTTGTATTCGGTCATGTTTCTGGTCGCCTTGCCCTGATTAAAAGCAGTGGTTCGCGCTTTCAGTTTTGTGTGAATGCTGCCCTCAACCCACGGTTTCTGGTTGGGGAAGGTTTTAATAGTCGCCGTGGGTACAACATCACTGATGCACTTGCTAATAAACTCGCTCACCGAATCAGCGTATACATCAATGTTGTTGTTTGACGCTATCTGGAACATATCCCAGTCCACGTGATCGAAGCAATCTTGAAGCGTGGAATCAGATTGGTCGGACCAGAGTTGAACAGACCTGAGCACGGGCGTTTCCTGTTTTAGTTTCTGTCTAACAAAATGGAGTCGTGGTCATATTTGCAGAAAGGAGGGCGAGAGAGGGCTTTGTATGCGTCGATGAAGTTAGAGTAACAATGATCCAGGATGTTGCCAGCCCGGGTCGCACATTCGATATGCTGATAAAAATTAGGGAGCCTTGTTTTCAGATTAGCCTTGTTAAAATCCCCAGTTACAATAAATGCAGCCTTGGGATATGTGGTTTCTAGTTTACATTGAGTCCAATGAAGATATTTCAGGGCCGTCGAGGTGTCTGCTTGGGGGGGAATATACACGACTGTGATAATAATCGAAGAGAATTCTCTTGGTAGATAATGCAGTCGGCATTTGATTGTAAGGAATTCTAGGTCAGGTGAACAAAAGGACTTGAGTTCCTGTATGTTGTTATGATCACACCACGACTCGTTAATCATAAGGCATACACCCCCGCAATTCTTACCAGAGAGATGTTTGTTTCTGTCGGCGCGATGCGTGAAGAAACCAGATGGCTGTACTGACTCTGATAACGTATCCTGAGTGAGCCATGTTTCCGTGAAGTAGAGAATGTTGCAATCTCTGATGTCTCTCTGGAAGGCAACCCTTGCTCGGATTTCGTTGTCAAGAGACTGGACATTGGCAAGTACTGTAGTATACTCGGGAGCGGTGGGCGATGTGCCCGTCTACGGAGCCTGACCAGAAGACCGCTCCGTCTGCCCCTTCTGCGGCGTCGTTGTTTTGGGTCGCCTGCTGGGATCCAATCCATTGTCCTGGGTGGTGGACCAAACAGAGGATCCGCTTCGGGAAAGTCGCATTCCTGGTCATAATGTTGGTAAGTTGACTATGCTCTTATATCCAATAGTTCCTCCCGGCTGTATGTAATAAGACTTCAGATTTCCTGGGGTAACAGTGTTAGAAATATTACATTAAAAAATGAAATATTGCATAGTTTCCGAAGAACGCGAAGCGAGGCAGCCATCTCTGTCGGCAATGGAGGTGGATAGCAGGAGGTTGGTGGCACCTTAATTGGGGAGGACGGGCTCGTGGTAATGGCTGGAGCGGAATAGGTGGAATGGTATCAAATACATCAAACACATGGTTTCCATGTGTTTGATGCCATTCCATTTGATCCGTTCCAGCCATTATAATGAGCCGTCCTCCCCTCAGCAGCCTCCACTGGTATACATCATGCTGCATTACTCTTTCCCCAGCGTCTGCTACCGTAACACTGTTGGTGAGGGAAAAATTATTTTCCATTAATTTTTTTTCCCCATGAATTACCTACCTTTTCCAAATGAATTGAAATTACAAGTACACCTCAGAACTCTCTAATGGACTTCAGCGATTGGCCATCTGGTGTCTTCCCAACTCTAGACCAATGAGAAGACTCAATACTGGACTGCAGTGAATGCCACTTCCTAAATTGTTAAATGTCCCACTCCTTGTGGTTGTAGCCCATCCTTGACTTGTTTTAACTGAGGAATGGGATTACAGTTGGCAGAACACAGGGCCTGCAGCTGCTGGGAAAGATAGTGTTTGTCATTAAGGGGCCAATCCTGACCCAGTAAATTGTGTGTGTGTTTTTGTGTGTAAGAGAAAGAGAGTCTCTAAAATATACAGCACAACAGAGAGAGAGAGAGAGAGAGTCTCTAAAACACACAGCACAACAGAGAGAGAGAGAGTCTCTAAAACACACAGCACAACAGAGAGAGAGAGTCTCTAAAACACACAGCACAACAGAGAGAGAGAGAGTCTCTAAAACACACAGCACAACAGAGAGAGAGAGTCTCTAAAACACACAGCACAACAGAGAGAGTCTCTAAAACACACAGCACAGCAGAGAGCGAGAGAAAGAGAGAGAGAGAGAGAGAGAGAGAGAGCGATGTTGGCATATGAGAAAGCATTTATTTGGTTTTCAGATTTCTTTTTTTGAACTTCCTAGATAATGTTCAGATTCTGAACTGAAAAGGACAGAGTTCTCCTTCAGACAGATTTCTCATTTTAATCAGTCACATTTCCTCACAATTAAACATAACTATTGTCCAGGAAACCAATTTGTGTTACATTATTAAAGACAACCCATAAAATGTTTCCTTATCTGCTTTTCATAACAAAGAAAGGTGTGTTCCTATGATTCCTGTAGCGAGTCTACTCGCTACTCTCACGCTCTCTCCACTTCACCCTCACCCTTCTGCCCTCCTTACCCTCTCACCCACCCAGCCAGACGGTCAGTCGGTCAGTCAGTTATTAAACAGAGATGGTCAGGCAGGGCAGAAGGCAGAGGCCACGGCTGAGACAACAATACACACTGAGCTGTCAATGATTTACCAGCCTCTCCAGACAGGCTAAAACAGAAGATGGTATGCTGGGTGATGTGGGTAGAGGGTCAACCTAAAGGGTCCTGGGTAAAATTATGCGCCAGACAGCTCCTGGATGAATTATAATCCAATAACCGCCCTTGTTGATAGACTAGAGCAAATAAGCAGACTCTGATTGGGACTGGGCCCTGGTTAAGATAAGTTTAGACAGTTTGAAGTGTAGGGATTCATCCCTTGTGTAACTAAACAGAGCAACTCTGGTGTTGGTGCAAAAACAAAACTGCCCTTTTCGACTGTCACACTTGTATCACTATCCTACAGTCGCTACAATGACTAGGCCTACTACAGTCTCTGATAACTAAAATGTCATTAGTCCACAAATTTATAATCACAGCTTTACAGAAAACAGAAGACATTTCCCTCTGGTTTTCGGCGCTGACTGGATGTGTATTATGATTCCAAAGAGGTGTAGTGCTATGTGAGGTTGTTATAGCTGTGACATCCATCTTGCTGTGACAGGGACATGGGAGGATGAGGTCGGGAGGGACGGAGTGGGGGATCATTTTTTACACTCCACCAAACATAAACCCTAATCAGTCACTGTAACCTGGGAGTCGTGTTAGAGACCTGCAGGCTGACAGGAACCCAGGCTACTGGATCAATACTGTCATAGTTCTGTTGCTCTATCTGGTTAAAATGGATTAGTTTATAATGAGGGGAAAGAAGGTAGGCTAGTGAAAACATCCCTGGGTTAGTCTTACATTATTATAGTAAATGAGCATCCAAGTAGCTTACATCTGCTAGTTAAAAAATAAACATACCTTTTTGTCACACTGAGCTTAGAAATCTCCACAACAATATTAATATACAGTATGTGAGAATGCTGCGGTAATTGGTCAACTGTATAGGGAGCAGCATTTTAACTAAGTCCTTTTGAACTAATACATTGCCATGTAGTTCTATTCACTGAGCAAATGATCAGTTAGCTAATAATGTATATAGACCTAATTAGGTTAGGCATCTGGCTATTGAGGACATTGATTTGAAATAGGCAGTCGCTTGTTCTATCACACTAAGAAGGTTGGAAAGGAAGTCCGATGGACTTTTTCATTCGTCCAATACTAAATACTCATATTGTTATCATTTTCACATCTCCTATACATGTCCCTTTATTTCATTAACTATCATCTGATTGGATAGGGCATAACATACGGAAGGTGAAAGATCGTCCAATGACGAGCTGTCAAAATATTGAGTTGGGCGATTAGGTTTTTCTCCAGATTGAAAATCCATACCCATCCCAACCCAATTTATCAAATCATGTTTGATTATTCAGTTATATTTTCCCCATTTCTTTTTGCATATTGACATCCGTCTTGAAGACATTCCTTTGGTGTCTTGAAAGCATGCCATGCATGTACACCGCCATAGCCTGAAATAATGACACAGACTAGCCGACCAGTGGACCTTGTCAGGGAAACAAAGTCTCCTTTGTTCAGTCCAATTCTATATATTTGATTTATTTCAGAGACACTTTGACCATGAAAGGCCCTCCCAAAATCTTTTCGTTGGGCCAAAGAACTCTCTCTCTCTGTCTCTAACACTACTTCAAAACCTTAAAAATGTGCCTGGGAATTCAGCAGTGGAAGAATCCCTTGTGATTGATTTTTTAAAAAGGCAGTTAAGAAATAAGAGCTGGACATTCCTGTCTGCATACTGTGACCAATGCTACACTGAATTATGCAAGAAAATATACTTCTGAAGAACCCTGTCCTCCCAATCCCCACACGTTTCAAAGTCTTCACAGTATGTATAGGGTATAAATGTCAGTGGTTGAAGGATCAACGACACCTTGTCAACAAGATTGAATATTCAGCAGTTAAGGAACCTCCCCTGCAGTGCCCTGGTAAAGGTACCAACAGCTGAATCAATAGGAAACTCTAGTTTAACAGATCAATA
Source organism: Oncorhynchus tshawytscha (assembly GCF_018296145.1). Classification (NCBI taxonomy): domain Eukaryota; kingdom Metazoa; phylum Chordata; class Actinopteri; order Salmoniformes; family Salmonidae; genus Oncorhynchus; species Oncorhynchus tshawytscha. Next base: position 22,449,700 of record NC_056453.1, read on the forward strand.
TTGGAAATGACATCTACAGTATGTCTAATGGATATTCATGGTGTCATGAAAAGGTGTGGTTTAATGGTGGATCGCAGAGTAGAATGGGGAGAGGGAGATGTGACACTTGACTGGGTTGGATCTCAAATGCTTAGGCTACTTGCACACACGCAATGGAAACACACACAATGAAAACACACACACACACACACACACACACACACACACACACACACACACACACACACACACACACACACACACACACACACACACACACACACACACACACACAGAAAGAGTAGAAAGAGCTAAACCCTTTAAACATGTTCTCTCCCACAAAGCCACATAACCATTTCCAAATGCATCGAGAGGCCAAGTTTTTTCCACATATAAGCATTTCTTCTAAAACAATTTTCCAAATGCTTCTTTTTAACATGTCCATGTGTTTTATTTGGTAACTAACTGAAGACAGAGGACAGTGTTCCTTTTCAAACTCAAAGCAGTGTAACAATACACTTTGAAATTAAGAGCTCTGTCAAATTACATAATGTTTAAGTGATACTTTCAAGTCCAGTCTAAATGCTTTATGCTGCTGACTTAAATGGTGCCTGGAGTGGTTCCAGTCCAGATATGAATGTATATCCAATGGGTTTTTACTTCATTCTATGTCAATGTGAATAGCAACACTTTATAAAATTGCCCTTATGCCACAGAGTTACTCTATAACTGATTTGGTAGCCAGAATATTATTTGTCAGCCGCACACATAAAACAGCGATTGAATTGCCTTGAAAGGTCCGATTCTGTTTCCTATCAGTTACTAGTATAGTTACTGTGTAGTTACACAAGTTATTATACAAGACATCACAATCCCTTGTGTAATACCTTGGTTAAAATCAAAGACCCCATCAATTATGATACAAGGCCTTTCACACAAAGGAGAGAAGAGTGGAGGGAGGTGAGAGGGCGGAGCTGGTAATGATAAGGGATTAGACTGACTGATCTGGGTGCTTTGACACTAGTCTCATTACTCCAACACAGCACTACATACTTCAACTTAGATAAGAACCAATAAACCATCACACCCTTAGGCACAGATCTAGGATCAGCTTTCCCTCCCCAAATCCTAACCTTTACCATTAGTGGAAAATACCCAATACTGACTTTAGATCAGAGCCTTGGCTTGGGGCAACTTCACCCTACACTGACAAGCTGGTACTCCACAACGTGATGTCATCTCTGTTTCCCTGAGCTGTCTGAGCTAATGCCTGACCTGTCATTACAGCAGGCCAATCCACACAGTGTTGACAATGCCTGTCGTCAGATTAGGAAAGACTAAAACCACACTTGTGAGACAGAAGAGAGACTAGAGAGCTGCTGTGCAGCTGCAACAAGGCACTACATGGACTGTGACGGTGTTAAAAGATGTGTTAGAAGGTCACTGGTCTCTCAACACCATCAAAGGCTGTAGCCAGTAACTGTTGTAGTGCCACAATGTAGGCTACTACCTAATCATCTGCCTGGCCTCACAAACTACACTGAATAAAAATATAAACACAAAATGCAACAATTTCCAAGATTTTACTGAGTTACAGTTCATATAAGGAAATCAGTCAATTGAAATAAATTCATTAAACCCTAATCTATGGACTTCACATGACTGGGAATACATCTGTTGGTCACAGACACCTTAATTAAAAAAGGTAGGGGCGTGGATCCAAAAACAATGCATCACAACACATCTCCTTCGCGTAGAGTTAATCAGACTGTTGACTGTGGCCTCTGGAATGTTGTCCCACTCCTCTTCAATGGCTGTGCAAAGTTGCTGGATAATTGGCGGGAATTTGAACACGCTGTCGTACACGTCGATCTAGAGCAGTGGTTCCCAAACTTTTCATAGTTCAGTACCCCGTCAAACAATCAACCTCCGGGTGTGTACCCCCTCTAGCAATTTCGATGAGGCTCTCTTGTTCAGATAGGAAAGGGATAATGAATCCAGTTTTTTGTGTTGCCATTTCAGGAAAGTACCTGCGTAATTGCGCACCTAGCTCACTAAGGTGCTTCGCTATATCACATGTAACATTATCTGTAAGCTTGAGTTACTTTACACACAAAAATCAGACAATGATGGAAAGACCTGTGTGTTGTCCTTGTTAATGCAGACAGAATAGAGCTCCAACTTCTTAGTTGCTGAGAGTCCCTGTAATCCTAGATTCAGATCATTCAGGCGAGAAAAAACATCACCCAGATAGGCCAGTCGTGTGAGAAACTCATCATCATGTAAGCAGTCAGACAAGTGAAAATTATGGTCAGTTAAGAAAACTTTAAGCTCGTCTCTCAGTTTAAAAAAATGTGTCAATACTTTGCCCCTTGATAACCAGATAACTTCTATGTTGTAAAAGCGTTACATGGTCGCTGCCCATATCATTGCATAATGCAGAAAATACCCAAGAGTTCAGGGGTCTTGCTTTAACAAAGTTAACCATTTTCACTGTAGTGTCCAAAACGTCTTTCAAGTTGTCAGGCATTCCCTTGGCAGCAAGAGCCTCTCGGTGGATGCTGCAGTGTACCCAAGTGGTGTCGGGAGCAACTGCTTGCAAGCGTGTTACCACTCCACTATGTCTCCCTGTCATGGCTTTTGCGCCATCAGTACAGATACCAACACATCTTGACCACGAAGTCCATTTGATGTCACAAAGCTGTCCAGTACTTTAAAAATATCCTCTCATGTTGTCCTTTTTTCCAGAGGTTTGCAAAAGAGGATGTCTTCCTTAATTGACCCCCCATAAACGTAACAGACATATACCATGAGCTGTGCCAGGCCCGCCAAATCTGTTGACTCATCCAGCTGTAATGCATATAATTCACTGGCTATAATTCACTTTCGAAACATCTCCTGCCATGTCACTGATGCATCATGAAACAGTGATTTTTGATGAAGACATTGTCTGTATAGTTTTTTGGGCCTTTTCCCCCAGGATTGTCCCAGGCATATCCGCGACAGCAGGAAAAATGAAGTACTCTACAATAGTATGGGGATTGCCTGTCCTAGCCACTCAGAAGCTCACGATTTGAAACGCTTCTGACAGGCCGCCTGACAGGCCGCCCCCAGGTGGTGAGGGTAGGTAGCAACACATCTGCCATGCTGATCCTCAACACTGGAGCTCCCCAGGGGTGCGTGCTCAGTCCCCTCCTGTACTCACTGTTCACCCACGACTGCATGGCCAGGCACGACTCCAACACCATCATCACCGACAACGATGAGACTATAGGGAGGAGGTCAGAGACCTGTCTGGGTGGTGCCAGAATAACAACCTATCCCTCAATGTAACCAAGACTAAGGAGATGATTGTGGACTACAGGAAAAGGAGCACCGAGCACGTCCCCATTCTCATCGACAGGGCTGTAGTGGAGCAGGTTGAGAGCTTCAAATTCCTTGGTGTCCACATCAACAACAAACTAGATTGGTCCAAACACACCAATACAGTCGTACGGCCCAGGGTATCCGGTGCCTCTGCCAAGGACAGGGCCTCCTGTATGTCTCTCCAGCCTAGTGAGTCCTGTGCCTGCGCCCAGAACTAATCCTCTCGTATGTCTCCCCAGCCTGGTGAGCCATGTGGCAGCTCAACGTACCAGACTGCCCATATGTCTCCTCCCTCCAGTGATGATCCATGGCACGAAGCCTCCAGTGATGATCCATGGCACGAAGCCTCCAGTGATGATCCATGGCACGAAGCCTCCAGCGACGTCCTCCAGTCCGTAGCCTCCAGCGACGTTCTTCAGTCCGGAGCCTCTAGCAATGAAGGTCTCCAGTCCGGAGCCTCCAGCAACTGACGGTGCCCAGTCCAGAGCCTCCAGCAACGAGGGTGCTCAGTCCGGAGCGTCCAGCAACGAGGGTGCCCAGTCCGGAGCCTCCAGCAACGAGGGTGCCCAGTCCGGGGCCCACTATGAGGGTCCCCAGTCCGGGGTCGGCGGCGAGGGTCCCCACACCAGAGGTGCCACCAAAGTGGGGTGAGCCAGCGGTGGAGCGGGGTTTGCGTCCCGCACCTGATCAGCCGCCGCGGATAGATGCCCTCCCCTATAGGTTTAGGTTTTGCGGCCGGAGTCCGCACCTTTGGGGGTGGGGGGGTACTGTCACACTTTGACCTTAGAGATCCCTTTATGCCTCTATTTTGTTTTGGTCAGGGCGTGAGTTGGGGTGGGCATTCTATGTTTTGCGTTTCTATGATTTTCTATTTCTATGTTTTGTCGGGTATGGTTCTCAATCAGGGACAGCTGTCTATCGTTGTCTCTGATTGGGAACCATACTTAGGCTGCCTTTTTTCCCACCTGTCTTTGTGGGAAGTTGACTTTCTTTATGGCACTTAGCCTTAAGCTTCACGGTTTTGTTTTGTAGTGTGTATTGTTTTGTTCGGCGTCTTTTCTTAATTAAAGAACATGTACACTAACCACACTGCACCTTGGTCCGCTCCTTTCAACAGCCGTGACAGTGTAAGTCCCCGGCTACTAGGAGTGCCGCCTCTGGGTGAACGTTTTCTTGTTTGCTTATGATACAGCTCATTCAATGTTGTCTTAGTGCCAGCCTCTGACTGTGGTGGTATGTAAACAGCTACGAAAAATACAGATGAAAACTCTCTAGGTAGATAGTGTAGTCAACAGCTTGTCATGAGATGCTCTACATCAGTCAAGCAATAGCTTGAGACTTCCTTAGATATCGTGCACCAGCTGTTATTTCCAAAAATGCATAGTCTGCAGCCTCTTGTCTTACCAGACGCCACTGTTCTATCCTGCCGGTGCAGTGTATAACCAGCCAGCTGTATGTTGATAGTGTCAATGATTAGATATTACAGTTTCGAATGTCCCGTTGGTACTGTAGTTTAATCTTCCGCGTAGATCATCTATTTTATTGTCCAAAGATTGCACGTTTGCTAGCAGAATGGAAGGAAGTGGGGGTTTATTCAATCGCCTACGAATTCTCAGAAGGCCTGTCGACCCATTTTTCTCTGCCTCCTCTTCAAGCAAATCATGGGGATCTGGGCCTGTTCCCGAGAAAGCAGTATATCAATTGCGTCAGGCTCATTAGACTCGTTAAAGGAAAAAAAGGATTCTGCCAGTCCGTGGTGAGTAATCGCAGTCCTGATGTCCAGAAGTTATTTTCAGTCATAAGAGATGGTAGCGGCAACATTATGCACAAACTAAGTAAAAAAATTAGTTACAAACAACGCAAATAAACGAACAAAAAAACACAATCGGTTGGGGGAACGTTAAACGTCTGCCTTCTTCTCCGGCTTCTTCTCACCAGGTCAAGACCCAGGTGAGAACGAAGAGCTCGCAGATGAGCTTCCCTGAGACGGCTTCTGATAGTTTGTGCAGAAACTCTTTGGTTGTGCAAACCTACAGTTGCATCAACTATCTGGGTGGCTGGTCTTAGACGATCACACTTGTGAAGAAGTAGGATGTGGATGTCCTGGTCTGGCGGGATTGCACGTGGTCTGCGGTTGTGAGGTACTGCCAAATTCTCTAAAACAACATTGGAGGCGGCTTATGGCAGAGAAATTAACATTCAATTCTCTGGCAGCAGCTCTGGTGGACATCACAATTGCATACTCTCTCAAAACTTGAAATATCTGTGGCATTGTGTTGTGACAAAACTGCACATTTTATAGTGGCCTTTTATTGTCCCCAGCACAAGGTGCACCTGTGTAATGATTATGCTGTTTAATCAGATTCTTGATATGCCACACCTGTCAGGTGGATGGATTCTCTTGGCAAAGGAGAAATGCTCACTAACAGCGATGTAAACAAAGTTGTGCACAAAATTTGAGAGAAATAAGCTTTTTGTGCGTATGGAACATGAAACATGGGACCAACATTTTATATGTTGTGTTTTATATTTTTGTTCAATATATAGTAATTATAGTGAAAAACAGTACAGTCAGGTAACTTGCATTAGATGTATGTTACACTGCCAATGCTTAGGAAGAGTACTGTACATCATTATAGGCATTTTTCTGTGTAATCCTTAGTATAAAAAAAAAAATGGGTGTATGCTTGGAGACTTTCATCCCTCCATTGATGCTGTTTCCATTTGTACCCAATGTCTGCAATATTCATGAACAGACTGTATTGATTTCTCCCTCTTCTTGGCTCTGTGTCACATCCTTATGTGCTCTCCTGCCTTCTTCCTAACCAGGTGATATGGGTGACGTGAGGGCTCCCCAGGGACACACACAGGGACTAACACTTAGAAATGCAGCACATCACGTCAACAAACAGCATTTTATTGGCAGGGGACTGAATACCCCGTCGAACCGAGGGGCTCTGAGATAGGATCCTTATTTGGCGTTAGGGGATATTAATGAACTGACACTGAAGTAAGCAGGGGAAGATAGGAGCCTGGGAAGATAGGAGCCTGTTCAGGAGAGTTGATCAATTGCAATAATAAGTCACTAAAATATACACCTGATATACAGTAAATCCACAGAATATTGTTCTCTTTTGGTGGCTGTGATGACAGGCAGCTTCACACAATATTTTGGGATGAATTATAACAAAATTATGACTTGTGATTTACCAAGCACCTATGTCACAGTGCAATAACATGATTTTACCTGGGTATCAGGTCATCTGCATTGACTGATTCAAGTGAAATATTAGGCTATTTATTATAGAAAATCATATCTCTTTCCATTTTTTGGCCATGTTCAATATGTTTTCACTACTGTAAATTAAAGCATACAAGAAAAAAAAAACAGATTGAATTCAAATTCAAAACAGCCCTTACTCTCCCTTACCTGTACCATTCCAATCCGTTATCATAGAACCTGTCGAAGAAGTGGGGTTCGGCGCCCACAGCTCTGACATCCGGGTGAATGCGCAGAAACTCCAGAAGCGCGCGCGTGCCTCCTTTCTTTACTCCGATGATGATTGCCTGAGGAAAAGTTTTACTACCGAAGTTATTGGCTATAGAGATGTTGTTATCCGGTCGCAGTTCGTTATCATTGCCCTGCATGAGTGAGTCAACACTGTCAAAGCCGGGGAGTTCGCGAACAACCGAGCCGGGAGAACTGTTCTTGTGCGGGTCGAGCTTTTGTTGCTTCAGTTCATCATTTAGGCCTAAGATTTTGTTGATAAAAGTTGTCTGTTGGTCGTATACAGGTCTAGGTAAGGATTCGCAGTACCCAGAGAGACAGTAAAATAAGTAAGTGAAAATGATGATCATGGTAAGGAAGACGGAAAGTTTGGACTGCGCCTTCAGGTGTCCAAAGTTGAACACAGCTCTCCATTTGCTACATCCCATGAGTCGCTATACTGAGCTGGAGGGTAACACGCAGAAAACATGCCTTTTTAAATTAGATAAGTTCAATGCGTTTTAAAATAAAGATTAGGCCTGGTCTTTCTTTATAAAGTTACCCATAAAAACATCGTTCTTGATGAAGTCGTGCCATTACGCACTTAAAAAAAATCCATGAATATGTTTGATCATCCACTTCATAACACAACTCTAGTTTAAATAAATATTTGTAGGCCTAACTGTGTCAATGTCAACTTGTCCAAAGTGCACAGTGCTCAGAGAAACGTAGTTTGTCCCCTCTTGCTCCCTGCTCCTCTCCCTTGGCTCGCGCGAAGCCCTCTGGCCCCCATCACCAGACTACAGACACACCCCTTTCCTTCTGGGTGTGAATCCACGCCCTGTTGGTCAAATTCCCTCCTTTACATTTTCAGCCATGATTCTGAAAATAACACGAATAACTGGCACACTGAGATAAATCACAAATAATAATGTGATTGAATAGCTTTTTAAATGACTATGTTGGCTAATTCAATAATATATAGGTATCTTCCAAGAAATAATCATTTGTTTAGAAATATGGTGTTATGCCATTTAAATGTAAAAAGGATCATTAAAAAATCTCTAGATTTGTCTATGTGAAGTGTTGTTTAAAGCCCTCTGTTTGGGGCTTACTGTGGTCAATGTGTCTGTGTGGACTGTGGGGTAGGGGTTACCCCCTGTCCCCACCCAGGGCTGTAAAAGGGGCTATACCCTATGGAGCCACCTGTCTGTCTGCTAGACCTCCTTGGCCACACACCCTATGGAGCCAGCCTGCCCAGCCATGACACACAAATGAACCTCTTCCTGCTATAACAGGGCCAGACAGGTGCAGTCAGTGGTCAGCTGGAGGTCTGTGTGTGACCAGCATGCTGTATAAACAAACCTTCTCCCTCTTCAGGAGACAATGGTGAAAATGCAGACAGACAACCATCAGTTTCTCTCAGGTCAACTTTCTCATGTCAGCGGCCTACAGCCAGAGCAGTGTAGCTAGACTACAAGATGCTGATGATCGTAGTCGGCAGTCATTTCATCTGTGGTATTACATATTCTTTCATCAGGTAGAATGCAGTAAGTATTGGAGGAAATCAAAGTACTCGAAACCCAGCCCAGCTGCTGCTGATGAAAGCGACAAGGAAGTAAATGAGTAAAGAAAACAAGTGGAGTAAAGGACTCCTGAAACTGGATCTCTACTACAATAAAGATGTTTAGACAAAGGGCTAGGGTTTCCTCTGTTACCTGAGTAAGGCTGGAGGATGGGCCAGTAAAGTTGATATTACCACAGACATTACCAATCAGCATGGTTGAAACTGAACACACACATACACACACACACAGTTAATAAGATGCAGACTTGATAGTTAGTGAACTTAGAGGGGGGAATCTAATACATGTTTAAGAAAGGAACAGCAATTAATGACACATTTATTTAAAGGCAGAAATAATGCTTGAACATTCATATATTTTTGCCTGTCCTTGTTCAATCTGTGCTCCTTGTGTCTGACTGGAGCCCATCAGTCCATAGTCAACTCTACTGTGTTGTATTGGAGGCATGCTGTAGTGATAATCAGACTTGTGGAAGCCCATTTCAGACTGATCTGAACAGCCCATTTCAGACTGATCTGGACAGCCCATTTCAGACTGATCTGGACAGCCCATTTCAGACTGATCTGGACAGCCCATTTCAGACTGATCTGGACAGCCCATTTCATTTGAATGCTTCCTTTCAGACTCAGTTTTCTCTTCATCAGCTACCAATGTCATACGTCCAGTTCAGATAGAAGATGAGACAGGGATGTTTAGTGTATTTTGTAACTCATTGATGTAAAAAAGCGAGCTGAGATCTCAGAGAGGAGACCGATAGTAAGCTGTATGAAACATTTTACTTATGATTTTGCCCCCCGAAAACAATTACTGTTAACATAATGTGTGAGAACTAATCATCAGCACATCCGTTATCGGCAGAAGACTGTGGTGTTGTTGGGTCTACCATGTGAGCAGAGTGGAAAACAAGCCTCTGGTGAAACAGTCTGACATGACAAAATGAATTATTGTATTAACTGATAGGTGTAGCACATGCCAATGCAAAAATGGTGTTGTTATAGAATGTTAAAGTTCAGCAACATCCTTTTGGGATTTCAAAAAGAGGAGATAGGGTCAGGGATTCACTGATGGCAGGTAGTGAAGACTTTGACCTGTTGGTTGGAAGACAAATGAGTCCCTACATGACAGCCCATCTACACTGAGTGGACAAAACATTAGGAAAGCTACACACATGATACACACATATACCTGTGTGTATCAAGAATGGTCTACCACACCCAGAGGACATCCAGCCAACTTGAGTCAACATGGGCCAGCATCCCGGTGTAATGCTTTCAACACCTTGTAGAGTCCACGCCCTGATGAATTGAGGCTGTTCTGAGGGCAAAAGGAAACATTGCATGCGCAGTTTGAGCTACTCTAGGAAGTGACGTTGCAGGCTAGCTCAGTGCTGCCCCCTCTCATGGAGTAGCTGAAGTTTAAGGCCGACTGAGGTACTGCAGACTGCCATTAGCCACAAATTATCCTTATAACTTTGTCTGTGTGTGATTTGAAAGGAATCGGTTCAAGGACATACATCTGGTGAAATAGAAGCAATTATTGGTACCATGATTGTGTTTTTAATTTTTTTTATATCCACGAATATTGACTACGAAGATCGAGATTTCCCCATTCACTATAATGGGGGATCCTGTTTTTCTGGAAACAATGCCTGCAGCACCGTGGTCAGTCTTTAACTGGAAATCCTCAATGCGAGGGGGCAGTCATTCTCCCCTGATTGACCTGTTACTCTTACCTAAATGATTTAGCACACTGACTCTTTGAGTACTCTTCCATATTGATCTGTTTTGAATGTTGAAAAACAGCAAGATTTGCTTCTCTGTTCTTTGGTCGAACTGATAAATAATACTCAAATTAAAATATGTTTTATGGTCAGTTGTATTGCGCACACACGCACGCACGCACGCACACTCACGCACACACACACACACACACACACACACACACACACACACACACACACACACACACACACACACAGTGATACCTCCCGTGTTGAATTCCTACCGACCTGTGTAAGGTGCTAGGTGTGGGAAAGAAAACGGCTGCTTGGCAGCAGATTATTATGGTCTGTCGTCCTGGGTAAGTACCTATGACGATCTGCCCTGGCTCTTCAAAGAGAGGATCCATTTCAACCGTCTCCTCGGCTCAGATCCCCTCAGGCTTAAAGAGGATAGACACAACTAGAGACTTGTTTTATGATCATACTGACGTGTTATTGTTTACAGAAATATAAACGTTATCGCTTGTCGTGTCATGAGGAGCCAGAATCCTCTTTCACCAAGCTGAAAGTGACATTGAGTTGGAATGTATGGATCAGGGCTTGGGAAGGAGGTGCCAGACTACCAAAAGGTTCCTTTTTGTGATGGAAAAATACTTTTCTGTTTCAGCATAATAGCTTTTGTAACGATCGTCGTAGGTGGAAGAAGGTGAGGACCAAGGTGCAGCGTGGTACGTGTTCATAATATTTTAATAGAACACTGAAAAATACAAAAAACCAACAACGTGAACGAAGAAAACCGAAACAGTTCTGTCTGGTACAGATACGAAACAGAAAACAGCTACCCACAACTCAAGGGTGAAACCAGGCTGCCTAAGTATGGTTCTCAATCAGAGACAACAATTGACAGCTGCCTCTGATTGGGAACCATACCAGGCCAAACACATAGAAATACAAACGTAGAACAAAACATAGCATGCCCACCCCAACTCACGCCCTGACCAACCTAAAATAGAGACATAAAAAAAGGAACTAAGGTCAGGACGTGACAGATTTGTTCAATGCTTTAAAGCTTTACACAATGGTTTTAGCACTTCACTGTCTCTGGTGAGACTGTATGAGCAACACTTCTCAAGTTTAACGTTTTGAAGAGGATGACAGATAGTGAGCTGGTACAGTTGTCCCGTAGGAGAAAGACAGTATTGTGTCTATATAATACAGGACTACAGGAGATACAATGCATGGGGCTATCTGCTGAAGAGGTGCTCTTGAAACCTATTGAGTCACCTGGAAACCTATTGAGTCACCTGGATGGAATGTCTGTGCTGGCCTCACTCTGAGGGACAGTAATCACATGCGCGCGCACACACACATACACCTAGTGAGCCCTTCTGTCACAAGGGATCATACACAGGCACCACAGGACAAAAGGGCCCATGACACATCATGCTGAACCCGACAGCTCATCCCTTTCAAGGAACCGGAGCCTGCTGTAATGAAGGAAGAGATCTGGCTGCTCCCTGGCTGTTTATCCAGCAGAGAAAAGACAGTTGTTGAAAGGTGCAGCCGTGTCCTATCAGCTTCCCCTGTTCTCACAGTCCTCTTTAGAAAACATCAAATCAATATCATCACCCCCCTGAGGTGCCGATGGCAAGGGCTGCACCGAATACAGTGAAACCAGAGGGAAATATTCTTGCGGTAACACCTAAGTGAACTTTAGTGTGTCTCTATAAACTTTAGTGTCTTTCCAAACTCTGAAAGATGTTGTTTTCATTCAGCTTTAACAGTAGGCCTTTGTAGATTTCATCTATAATGTCATGTAGAGCAGACTTGCCAACCATGTTTGCTCAAAACAGCTGAATAGCAAACGCGCAAACTGCCTCTAAACTAACGAGTCTCTTCTAATTATGGAGGGGAGGTACTGAAGATCCCAGCATCCTCTCTCTCTCTCTCGCTCTCTCACTCTCTCTCAGCCCTAACTGCAGGGCAAAGTAGTGCGGTTAGCTGGCTAAGTATAGTTATCGCAGGGCTAGCAGGCAAGCAGCGCAAAAATGCTTCCAAATGAGAACAGCTTTCAGGGTATAAGTAAGTGCCAGGCATGCCCATGCAGGAACATATTCCTGAACATATTCCTGCAAGATGGGAGAATTTTTGTAATATTAACAAATGTTAATCAGCCTGTGAAATTATTAAAGATGACAAAGAGGCCGTGGAGGCAGCTGCTGTGGGGAGAGCCAAGCTGATGCCTGACCAACCACCATTAATGGCTTTACTGCACTGCATTGTGGTTATGTACCCTCATTGTCTCTAGTAAAAGGAGAAGGGGTGAAGTTGCCCCCTGAGATGTTCCCGTTTACTTCTGGTCTGATTGTTTCACCGTACTCATTATTCACTGTAAACTAATATGTATAAACTTAATGTAAACTGTTTGAGATCAGGCTTTAGGTTTGGAAAGAGAAATAGCTGAGACCATCAGCTGGGTTATGCTGAGTGAAAACAGTCAGGGTCTCATGTTAAAACAAATACTTTGACCATGATTACTGGGTTAAGTCCTTATAAAACTGACATTCTATGTAGGGACTGGGGGGAATGCACAGTGGTCTTAAATTCAAAGTTGAGTTTTTCTGTACCAACACCATACCGTGCTGTCAGCAGCTTGTCACAACTAGAATCTGAAATCTAACCTCATTCCTTTGATTGGGATAAGATATCCCCTCAGGTGTGATACAGTTTGGAGATCCAGACACAACATTGGGAGAGAACCACTGGAAATCTCGAGGCCTGAAGTACATCTCTACTGCTGCTGCTGCTGCTGCTAGATGGGAAAAGCAGATGAATGAGACAGAGTGGCACATTTTCAGCAGTTACAGGAAGACTATGTTGGTATTTCTATCGTTAGTCCATTGTTGACATAGTCCCAACATGTTTTGCTTGTCAGCACGCAAGTTTTCAAGATATGCAACTTTCAAAATGCAGAAATCATCCCAGTATGATACATTTAGCATCATATGATGCTGCGTTTTGCAACATACGGGGATGATTTCTGTATTTTGAAAGTTACATATCTTGGGAACTTGGACAACTAAATATGGACAATACGCACTCCCAGGAACGATGAAATCACGACGACAAGTCAAATACAAAAACAACCTCAGAGGTAACAGAGCATCTGGCCTTTAGTCTACAGGAGTAAGCAATTAGCCCAGCGTTGATAGGTTGTTATCTGAAAGGTGTAATTCACCGTGATAAGACCACCCGTAGCAACCTGCAGTGAACAGCATATGGACCCACATGAAGTGTGTGAAGTGTACCACGTATACTGTGTGTGTGTGTGTGTGGCTGTTTGTGTACCTGTCTGCCTGCATGCCTGTGTATGTGTGCATGCATGTATGTACACATGGGGTCGTTCTTGACCTGATGTTTCCCTCCTGCAACAAATCTGACCACTTAGCCTAAGCTCAACAATACAGTGTGCATTTCATGTACATTACTGCATAGTGGGACACATACAGAGAGAATCCCAAACCACTTGATGATATGATCTATGATGTCATCTATGGAATAAGGAGAGGCCTGTAATCATGCTGGTCTCTTCTTCGTCTGTGATGGCTTCCACAGAGAAAGAGAATGTATCACAAACCAGCTTATCCATAAATAAACAGAAGTGTCCATTGGTGGCTAACCCTTTCAGAGAAACTTCTAGAAACCAAAAAGCAAATAAAAATGAGTAACGAGACTGAGATTTATGTTAGTATGTTTTTCTTTGGAAAAGAGCAAATGTATCTCTATGTTTGATATTCAAATGTGATTACATGATCTTGATTCTGCAGGACCTTGGGTGTATGAGTTCTACGATAAAAAAAAATATTTTTTAACTATTGTGAGCCTATTCAACAGCTTGACTCATCATATTGTCAAAGATCAGAACAGAAATAGAGCTACATAATGTATTTCTCCTCAGTAAAACTCCCACAAACGGCACCCTATTCTCTACATAGTGCACTACTTTGGACCAGAGCCCTATGAACACTATATAGGGAATAGGGTGCCATATGGGATGCAGACATAGTTCCAGGTCCCTGCAGAGGGAATGAGGAGATAACCTGATTAAATAGTTTCAGGGCCCGCATCGCCATGGTCTAGGACATTGATTCTTTTGAAGTCTTCCCCTGGTTCGGTTGATGTGTTTCAAGGTTATCTCTCTCATAGGAAAGATAACACTACAGGACAGGAATCAGAGGTGATGTTTACTAACATTCACTACCACAGCCTTCCTATAAGTAGTGATAGGATGAGGCAGCGATACAAGTCTAGCAGAAGCAACTCTGGAAACACAAGCTATTTAGTCTTGAATGCATTGATGTATTTGTATTTATTATGGATCCAAGGCATCAGCTACTCTTCCTACGGTCCAGCAAAATTAAGGCAGTTATACAAAGAAATGTATATATATTTTTACAACACATACACAGATTTCACTGCACACTGTGCGCCCTCAGGCCCCTACTCCAGCACTACCACATATCTACAGTACTAAATCCATGTTTATGTGTGTGTATAGTGCGTATGTTATTGTGTGTGTGGGTGTACGTGTCTGTGCCTATATTTGTGTTGCTTCACAGTCCCCGCTATTCCATAAGGTGTTTTTTTAATCTGTTTTTTAAAATCTAATTGTACTGCTTGCGTCATTTACTTGATGTGGAATAGAATTCCATGTAGTCATGGCTCTTTGTAGTACTGTGCACTTCCCATAGTCTGTTCTGGACTTGGGGACTGTGAAGAGACCTCTGGTGGCATGTCTTGTGGGGTATGCATGGGTGTCCGAGCTGTGTGCCAGTAGTTCAGACAGACAGCTCGGTGCATTCAACATGTCAATAGCTCTCATAAATACAAGTAGTGATGAAGTCAATCTCTCCTCCACTTTAAGCGAGGAGAGATTGGCATGCATATTATTAATATTAGCTCTCTGTGTACATCCAAGGCCCAGCTGTGCTGCCCTGTTCTGAGCCAAATGCAATTTTCCTAATTCCTTTTTTGTGGCACCTGACCGCATGATTGAACAGTAGTCCAGGTGCGACAAAACTAGGGTCTGTAGGACCTGCCTTGTTAATAGTGTTGATAAGGTAGAGCAGCGCTTTATTATGGACATACTTCTCCCCATCTTAGCTACTGTTGTATCAATTTGTTTTAACCATGACAGTTTACAGTTCAGGTTTACTCCAAGCAGGTCCAAGGATGTGCATAGTTCACCAAGCAAATAATGTGGATATATACAGTATACTGTATATACACTGCTCAAAAAAATAAAGGGAACACTTAAACAACACAATGTAACTCCAAGTCAATCACACTTCTGTGAAATCAAACTGTCCACTTAGGAAGCAACACTGATTGACAATAAATTTCACATGCTGTTGTGCAAATGGAATAGACAACAAGTGGAAATTATAGGCAATTAGCAAGACACCCCCAATAAAGGAGTGGTTCTGCAGGTGATAACCACAGACCACTTCTCAGTTCCTATGCTTCCTGGCTGATGTTTTGGTCACTTTTGAATGCCGGCGGTGCTTTCACTCTAGTGGTAGCATGAGACAGAGTCTACAACCCACACATGTGGCTCAGGTAGTGTAGCTCATCCAGAATGGCACATCAATGCGAGCTGTGGCAAGAAGGTTTGCTGTGTCTGTCAGCGTAGTGTCCAGAGCATGGAGGCGCTACCAGGAGACAGGCCAGTACATCAGGAGACGTGGAGGAGGCCGTAGGAGGGCAACAACCCAGCAACAGGACCGTTACCTCCGCCTTTGCGCAAGGAGGAGCAGGAGGAGCACTGCCAGAGCCCTGCAAAATTACCTCCAGCAGGCCACAAATGTGCATGTGTCTGCTCAAACGGTCAGAAACAGACTCCATGAGGGTGGTATGAGGGCCTGACGTCCACAGGTGAGGGTTGTGCTTACAGCCCAACACCGTGCAGGACGTTTGGCATTTGCCAGAGAACAGCAAGATTGGCCACTGGCGCCCTGTGCTCTTCACAGATGAAAGCAGGTTCACACTGAGCACATGTGACAGACGTGGGAGTCTGGAGACGCCGTGGAGAACGTTCTGCTGCCTGCAACATCCTCCAGCATGACCGGTTTGGTGGTGGGTCAGTCATGGTGTGGGGTGGCATTTGTTTGGGGGGCTGCACAGTCTCCCTCAGGAGACCATCCGCCACCTCATCAGGAGCATGCCCAGATGTTGTAGGGAGGTCATACAGGCACGTGGAGGCCACACACACTACTGAGCCTCATTTTGACTTGTTTTAAGGACATTACATCAAAGTTGGATCAGCCTGTAGTGTGGTTTTCCACTTTAATTTTGAGTGTGACTCCAAATCCAGACCTCCATGGGTTGATAAATTTGTTTTCCATTGCTCCTTTTTGTTTGATTTTGTTGTCAACACATTCAACCATGTAAAGAAAAAAGTATTTAATAAGAATATTTCATTCATTCAGATCTAGGATGTGCTATTTTAGTGTTCCCTTTATTTTTTGGAGCAGTGTATAATTAAAATTGTGTTTACCTACAGCATATACTGGGCATGTTGTATATTACCTCCAACTGATCTGTGAACTGTGTCCCTAACTCACATCCTATAGAGACGAAACATCCTAAGACAAATAGACTGTCACTAATATGAAGGATCAACCACGGCCACAACCAATCTCTACCAGAGATAACAGAACTCTTTTGATCCTTCCTCCAAATTCAAGTTCCTTGACTTGCACATCACTGAGGACCTGAAATGGTCCCACCACACCGACACCGTAGTGGAGAAGGCGCAACAGCGCCTCTACAACCTCAGGCGGCTGAAGAAATTCGGCATGGCCCATTAGACCCTCACAAACTTCTAGAGATGCACCATCGGGAGCATTCCATCGGGCTGCATCACCGCCTGGTACGGCATCTGCACTGCGCATCACTTGGGGCACGCTGCCTGCCCTCCAGGAAATTTATGCCACTCGGTGTGAAAGAATGGCCAAGAAGATCATCAAGGACCTCAGCCACCCGAGCCACGTTTTTTTTCACTCTGCTACCTTCTCATCAGACAGAGACGGCACAGATGCATCAAAGCTGGGACCAAGAGACTAAAAAACAGCTTCTATCTACAGTCCATCAGACTGTTGAACAGTCATCACTAGCTGGCTACCTGCCCGGTACACTGCCCTGTGCCTTGAGACTAATGCCCCATGTACTGTACAGAGCCATTTATTGCAGGTCAACTCATATTCTGTTTATATTCTCTTGTTTACATACGGTGTATGTATATACTGTATTCTCGACATAGCTCATCCTAATATACATAATGCACTACTGTACATACCATTCTCTTTTCCAAAATATATACCTTCCATACACAACACGTATTTATATTCTGGGTGTATTTATATTCTGGTCCACACACCACATATTTATATTCTGGGTGTATTTATATTCTGGTCTATACACACCACATATTTATATTCTGGGTGTATTTATATTCTGGTCTATACACACCACATATTTACATTCTGGGTGTATTTATATTCTGGTCCATACACCACATATTTATATTCTGGGTGTATTTATATTCTAGTCTATACACACCACATATTTATATTCTGGGTGTATTTATATTCTGGTCCATACACCACATATTTATATTCTGGGTGTATTTATATTCTGGTCCATACACCACATATTTATATTCTGGGTGTATTTATATTCTGGTCTATACACACCACATATTTATATTCTGGGTGTATTTATATTCTGGTCTATACACACCACATATTTACATTCTGGGTGTATTTATATTCTGGTCTATACACACCACATATTTATATTCTCGATTCTGACAAATGCTCACTCTATATCTATTCTGGATTGTTAATTGATCCCGTTTGTCATTTCTTTATATGGTGTCTTGTTTAGGTTTTGTGATTATTTGTGACATTTACTGCACTGTTGGAGCTAGTAACATAAGCATTTCACTGCACCTGCTATAACACCTGTAAATCTGTGTAAGTGGCCAAGTGACTCCATATTTACTGTGGCCTTCATGTACTCTGCAGATGATCAGTTACACACATAAAAGCATGCCTTCTTGTAATAAAACTATGATTAAATCCACTTCAAGGACACAAAGGCGATAAGTCATCTTGTTCCGTTGTCGATTTCTAACTTCATATCAAATCCGATATGGATTTGAAACATGTCAATACTATTTTCTTTGACTGTAAATTGACCATTAATCAGGCACAGCCTGTCCCCTGTATCATGGTATTTGATGCATTGCTGAGTGTGTGTGGTCTTGAGGGACTATGCGGGTTACATGGGACTATGTGGTGCGGTCTGGGGCAGCATGCAGCATGTCAGAGGATGAAGATGGATGTGGCTATACGCCAGCCACCCATTGGGGGAAATGGAGGCTAACGCAGCCCAGATGTGGTGTGATCCTGTCCCATTTGACAGGTGAGGGTCCCTGCAGGCTTAGAATGATGTGGATAGAGGGTTATTTATTTAATCCAATAAATACCCCTCTGTCCACTGTCTTGCTAATTAAAATGTTGGCGGAGTAAACATTTTCTAAAATGTTCTAGAATATTTTAGCATGTTAGTGAGATTAAAAATGACTGTAGGAATTACTAAAATTGCAGTTAAGATTTCTCTACTCAGACTGAAAGCCACCAACTGCAAATTGAGAAATCATGTGACTAAACTGAATAAAAAGAAGAAGAAACAACACTATGAAACAAAGATAAATGACATTTAGAATGATATTAAAAAGCTTTGGATCACCAAATTTTGGGCAGAAAGGCAAACTCCACTCCATCATTCATTGAATCAGATGGCTCATTCATTACAAAACCAATTGATATTGCCAACTACTTTAAACATTTTTTCATTGGCAAGATTAGCAAATTTAGACATGACGTGCTAGCAACAAACACTGACACAACACATCCAAGTATATATGACCTAATTATGAAAGACAAGCATGGAAGTGTTTGGAAAAGGTGAAAAAGTGATTGTTGTCTATCAACAATTACAAGCCAGAATTACAGACTTTCAGCATGTTTTTAGGGAAGGACATTCAACAAGCACAGCACTTACACAAATGACTGATGATTGGCTGAGAGAAATTGATGATAAAAAGACTGTGGCGGCTGTTTTGTTAGACTTTAGTGCAGTTTTAGACATTATCGATTATAGTCTGCTGCTGGAAAAATGTATGTGTTATGGCTTTACACCCCCTACTATTTTGTGGAGAAAGAGTTACCTGTCTAACAGAACACGGAGGACATTCTTTAATGGAAGCCTCTCCAACATAATCCAGGTAGAATCAGGAATTCCCCAGGGCAGCTGTCTAGGCCCCTTCTTTTTTCAATCTTTACTAACAACATGCCACTGGCTTTCAGTAAAGCCAGTGTGTCTATGTAAGCTGATGACTCAACACTATACACGTCAGCTACTACAGCGACTGAAATGGCTGCAACACTTAAAAAGAGCTGCAGTTAGTTTTAGAATGGGTGGCAAGGAATAAGTTAGTCCTAAACATTTCAAAAACTAAAAGCAACTAAACCTCAACTAAATATTGTAATGAATAATGTGGATATTGAGAAAGTTGGGGAAATTGAGAAAGTTGGGGTGACTAAACTGCTTGGAGTAACCCTGGATTGTAAACTGTCATGGTCAAAACATATTGATACAACAGTAGCTACTGTAAGATGAGGAGAAGTCTGTCCATAATAAAGCGTTATTCTGCCTTCTTAACAGCACTATCAATAAGGAAGGTCCTACAGGCCCTAGTTTTGTAGCACCTGGACTACTGTTCAGTCGTGTGGTCAGGTGCCACTTAGGAAAATTTAAATTGGCTCAGTGCAGGACAGCACGGCTGGCACTTAGATGTACACAGAGAGCTAACATTAATCATATGCATGTCAATCTCTCCTGGCTCAAAGTGGAGGAGAGATTGACTTCATCACTACCTGTGTTTGTGAGAGGTATTGACATGTTGAATGCACCGAGCTGTCTGTTTGAACTACTGGCACACAGCTCAAAGGAGATGATCGTGGACTACAAGAAAGTAGGGCTGAACACATCCCCATTCACATCACCAACAAACTGTCCACTGTCCGCAGCAGCTAATGGGGATCCATAATAAATACAAATATAAACACGTCCCTGGATGGGTGGTGTGGATATACAGATGTAGGATCTTAATTTGATCACTCTGTTCCTTCAATGCAGAAAAATGTAAAACCTGTAATGTATTTAAGGTTTAAAAAGGCATCTGAAGTAATCATTTCCACTTTGAAATTTCAGGCTTGATTTTCCCTTACAAAAATGTATCAATCCATACAAAAATATCCATGAATTATAATCCACATAATAATTCACATTTTCTGTTGCTGCCAGATTATTTTCCTGCTGTAGCATACTGGCTCAAATTAAGATCCTACATCTGTCTGTACACGCAGGTGTGTAAATACCCTTAGTGTAGCTACCCCTATGGGACAAGGCATTTCCGTTTGAACGTTTACAGGTGTTTTTAACGGCAGTAGTCAGACAACAGAGTGATTGAACTCTCCCATGACGACGGCATTGTATGTATGTGTGCGTTTATGCATGTGTGTGTGTGTGTGTGTGTGTGTGTGTGTGTGTGTGTGTGTGTGTGTGTGTGTGTGTGTGTGTGTGTGTGTGTGTGTGTGTGTGTGTGTGTGAATGATGGAGTATGCGGGTCCGTAGGTCCCATGTACATGAATAACCAAGACACACCTGCTGTCTCACTGCTAGGGTCAATGACTATTTGTGTGTCCCTGTCCTCAATGATACCCATTGGACAAAAGCAGCTGCGGTGTGTACTGTAATAAGTACAGTATAAGCGCATCAAGTGCATATTCCTGTTTTTCTGGTGTGTAGCTAAGACTTCCACACTTCTCTGAATGTTACCCCTGTATCAAACATTAACCTCATCCCCCCACTTTACCTGCCATGTATGTGGAGTGTTAGATGTTCAGGGACTGTGGTTTCAGATCAATGCATGACAAGTCTCTGCTCTGGTCAAGCTCATTAACTCAGGTTCAGCAGTGTCCTCAAATCACCTTCAACTCAAGTCCTGTAGATGACTCTGCTTTAAGAAGACTGAGAGAGTTGCATTGTAATGACTAGGCCAGAAAGTACTACCTAAACAATGGAACTTGACTCACATGCATACAGTATTTGTGGATTTTACTGCTAAGCAAATGTAGATTTACATAATATTTTACACATAACAGTTACAGGTAATATGAGGTTAAATCCCTGTGGCTAAGATGTCACTGATCTCGGTGTGAAGAGCTACATGTCAGAGCACAACTGGTCGTCTACGTCTGCCTCAACAGAATACACTGTTCAAACCCGTTTGTGTCTTACCTAACAGCTTTGTGGTCGAGGCACATACTTCTCTGAGGCAGCCAAAACATTGCTTTGTGTCGGTCTGGGCTGCACTACCGAAGGATTGTGAAGTGATGTCTGGTTTCTTCAGCTGTACCCTGATTACACATTTCTGCTGCCCAGTTATCTAACGTTCAGATCATCCTGTGTGTGTGTGTGTGTGTGTGTGTGTGTGTGTGTGTGTGTGTGTGTGTGTGTGTGTGTGTGTGTGTGTGTGTGTGTGTGTGTGTGTGTGTGTGTGTGTGTGTGTGTGTGTGTGTGTGTGTGTGTGTGTGTGTCTGCGTGTGCGTGCACATGTGTGTGTGTGAATGATGGAGTATGCGGGTCCGTAGGGCCCATGTGCACTAATAACCAAGACACAGATGCTGTCTCACTGCTAGAGTTGGTGACTTTATTTCTGTGTCCCTGTCCTCAATGATACCCATTGGACAAAAGCAACTGTGGTGTGTACTGTAATAAGTACAGTATAAGTGCATCAAGTGCATATTCCTGTTTTTCTGGTGTGTAGCTAAGACTTTCACACTTCTCTGAATGTTACCCCTGTATCAAACATTAACCTCATCCCCCCACTTTACCTGCCATGTATGTGGAGTGTTAGATGTTCAGGGACTGTGGTTTCAGATCAATGCATGACAAGTCTCTGCTCTGGTCAAGCTCATTAACTCAGGTTCAGCAGTGTCCACAAATCACCTTCAACTCAAGTCCTGTAGATGACTCTGCTTTAAGAAGACTGAGAGAGTTGCATTGTAATGACTAGGCCAGAAAGTACTACCTAAACAATGGAACTTGACTCACGCGCACACAGTATTTGGTGCATTTGACTGATAATGAAACATTTATTTACGTAATGTCTTACACAGTTTCAGTTAATATGAGGGTCAATCTCTCTGGCGGAAAAAATGTCACGTTGCTCTTCACCCCCGAGATCAATGTCAGAGTACAGCATGGCACCACTGGTCGTGTATGTACTTATGCCACAACAGAATACACTGTTCAATCCCGTTTGTGTCTTACCTAACAGCTTTGTGTTCGAGAGACAGTCAAAACATTGCTTTGTGTTTGGCTGGCCTGCACTACCCAGGATTGTGAAGGGATGTTCAGTCTCTTATAGGACGAGTCATGACTGGAGTACATTATACACATATAAAGTGGGTAAAACAGTATGTAAACATTATTAAAAACATTTAAGGATCGGAACCTTAATCTAACTGCCTGTAGCTCAGTACCTGAAGCAAGGATATGCATATTCTTGATACCATTTGAAAGTAAACACTTGAAGTTTGCCGGAAATGTGAAATTCATGTAGAAGAATATAACACATTAGATCTGGTGAAAAGTAAATACAAAGAAATAAATGTGTTATATTTTTTTCTTATTTAAAAAAAAATCATCTTTGACATGCAATACATTCAGATATTATTTCCCTTCAGAGGTGAATGTATCAACCCAGTTGCCATGATAGAAGTGTTTTGTTGTTGTCTCCTCAAACAATAACATGGTATTTTTTGCTCTAATAGCTACTGTAAATTGGACACTGCAGTTAGATTAACAAGAATTTAACATTTCTGCCCATATAAGACATGTCTATGTCCAGGAATTGGCTGTGTTTACAACGTCATTCTAGTCACATTATTGCATATTGAGAAACAACTGTCCTGGTTTAGGGACACCGATCCCGCAGAGGTATTAATGTGCCCAGTGTTCAATGACTATGTACATAGGGCAGCAGTCTCTAAGGTGCGGGGTAGAGTACAGGATGGTAGCCGGATAGTAACAATGACTAAGTTCAGGGCAGGGTACTGGGCGGAGGCTGGATGGTGGTGACTGTTTGGTCTGGAGATACAGTCTAAGCTGTTTCTCAGTCTCTCATCCCAGCATTGATGCACCTGTACTGACCTCGCCTTCTAGATGGTAGCGGGGTGAACAGGCCATGGCTTGGGTGGCACCGGGTGCTGTAGATGTCCTGGAGGGCAGGCAGTGGGCCCCTGGTGATGCATTGGGCTGACCACATCACCCTCTGGAAACCCCTGCGGTTGCAGACGGTGCAATTGCCGTACCAGGCGGTGATACAGCTCGACAGGATGCCCTCAATGGTGCATCTGTAGAAGTTTGTGAGGGTTATAAGGGCCAAGCCACATTTCTTCAGCCTCCCGAGGTTGAAGAGCTGCTGTTGCACCTTCTTCACCACGCTGTCAGCAGGGTAGTAGTGAAGGGTAAACGCACGTAAAACACCATTTACGTTACATTTTATTTGTGAAATAGAACTTACTCACTTTTTATTTTGTTAATGATTGTTTACCCATTTATTATTGCGTTCCCCGCATTGATCAATGCTCAGAACTCTAACATTCTTGAACAAATCAAATCAAAATTGTATTTGTCACATGCTCCGAATACAACAGGTGTAGACCTTACAGTGAAATGTTTACTTACAAGCTCGTAACTCCACTCCCAAAAAAATTAAGAGGAAAATAATTAAAATAATTAAAGAGCAGCAGTAAATAACAATAGCGGGGCTATATACAGGGGGTACCGGTACAGAGTCAATGTGCAGGGTCACCGGTGTCGAGGTAATTGAGGTAATATGTACATGTAGAGTTATTATAGTGACAATGCGTAGATAATAACAGAGAGTAGCAGCAGTGTAGAAGACAGGGGGGGGGACAATGCAAATAGTCTGGGTAACCATTTAATTTGCTGTTCAGGAGTCTTATGACTTGGGGGTAGAAGCTGTTTAGAAGCCTCTTGGACCTAGACTTGGCGCTCCAGTACCGCTTGCCTTGCGGTAGCAGAGGGAACAGTCTATGACTAGGGTGGCTGGAGTCTTTGACAATGTTTATGGCCTTCCTCTGACACCGCCTGATATAGAGATCCTGGATGGCAGGAAGCTTGGCCCCGGTGATGTACTGGGCCGTACGCATTACCCTCTGTAGTGCCTTGCGGTCTGAGGCCGAGCAGTTGCCATACCAGGCAGTGATGCAACCCGTCAGGATGCTCTTGATGGTGCAGCTGTAAAACCTTTTGAGGATCTGAGGACCCATGCCAAATCTCTTCAGTCTCCTGAGGGGGAATAGGTTTTGTTGTGCTCTCTTCACGACTGTCTTGGTGTGCTTGGACCATGTTAGTTTGTTGGTGATGTGGACGCCAAGGAACTTGAAACTCTCAACCTGCAGCCCCGTCAATGAGAATGGGGGCGTTCTCAGTCCTCCTTTTCCTGTAGTCCACAATAATCTCCTTTGTCTTGATCACGTTGAGAGACAGTTTGTTGTTCTTGCACCACACGGTCAGGTCTCTGATCTCCTCCCTATAGGCTGTCTCATCGTTGTCGGTGATCAGGCCTACCAGTGTGGTGTCATCAGCAAACTTAATGATGGTGTTGGAGTCTGTCTGGCTGTGCAGTCATGAGTGAACAGGGAGTACAGGAGGGGACTGAGCACGCACCCCTGAGGGGCCCCCGTGTTGAGGATCAGCGTGGCGGATGTGTTGTTACCTACCTTTACCAACTCGGGACGGCCCGTCAGGAAGTCCAGGGTCCAGTTGCAGAGGGAGGTGTTTAGTCCCAGGGTCCTTAGCTTAGTGATGAGCTTTGAGGGTACTATGGTGTTGAATGCTGAGCTGTAGTCAATGAATAGCATTCACAAATAGGTGTTCCTTTTGTCCAGGTGTGAAAGGACAGTGTGGAGTGCAATAGAGATTGTATCATTTGTGGATCTGTTGGTGCGGTATGCAAACTGGAGTTGGTCTAGGGTTTCTGAGATAATGGTGTTGATGTGAGCCATGACCAGCCATGTGTTGATGTGAGACATGATCTGAGTTCTAATCGAGCTTACTTTTCTGCGATTCAGGTATGCTCATTATATTCCCCTGCTCCCCCGGATATGCCAGCGTATTCATTCAGCAAATTCATTAACCACTCTGTCCAACAGCAAACTCTGCCCATGGCATAGGCCGAGACGTGAAACAACTATGGCCTTCTCCTTCAATGTTTTTTTTAAGGAGGCGAAGAGGAGATAGGACACAAGGAGTATGAAAATTAGATTCTTCCAGTGTCCTTGCGAGATGCTGGACATAACATCCCTCAAGTCATGCCGTGTCAACAGACATCCCCCCTAACAAAACAAACCAGACGCTCAGAGAATGAGTGTACAACTGGCAAATAGTCACTGATATTTCAGCCAGATGTGCTCTGGCTACTGTAGCTATAATCTTAACAAAAGATAGGCTACTATAAATTCTCATAAAATAATCTTGCTTTACAAAGAGTAGTGAGACAGACTAGGCAGGCTGCAATGCAGGAGGCAAAGGAGACACAGAAAGAGGAAGCAAGCTTAGAGAGGTTAGTAGTACAGTGGTTCCCAAACTTGCGGTCGGTGGACCCATGTGGGGTCCCCTAAAATTTAAATGGGGTCCCATAAGAGAATCTTTATTCTCATCAAACACATTTATAACTTGTTTCTCTTCAAATAGGTATAGAATACAACATTTTATAGTCCACTAAGGGCATTTTACACTGGTGCACTTTATCAGTTTACAATATAGAAAACTGAATTGCAGTGCAGCTCACAAGAGATACTAAGAGCATGAACGTAATTAAAAAGATAACACATTTAAACATAAACATCTGCACATCCTATTTTTCTGGACTTTTCTAGTGTCCATTCCAAATTAGCTATTTTGGGAGGGATGTGCATTTTGTGTCATTGTTAACTACAGGAAATTACGTTAGGCCTTCTTCCCTAAAGACCTGCATGAAAATGCAATCAAACAATACAGTCCTGAAAATGTAATATGTTTTGGTTTATATCGGTGGTTGTTCGTCTTCTCTCAATCGTCCCACTGAAGTTTATGGTTTACCCACCTATTTGTACCACTACATCTCTGGTTGTCAGTGATGTACAAGCCGATGAACATGAAGCTTTAGACCCTCTCTGCTGTGGCCACGTCGGGCTCTCTCTGCTGTCTCCTGAAGTCCACAATCAGCTTCTTTGTTTTGCTGACATTGAGGGAGAGTTTATTTTCCTGGCACCACTCCACCAGGGCTCTCACCTCCTCCCTGGAGGCTGTCTCATCGTTGTTGGTAATCAGGCCTACCACTGTTGTGTCATCAGCAAACTTGATGATTGAGTTGGAGATGTGCATGTCCACGCAGTCATGGGTGAACAGAGATTACATGAGGGGGTTGAGCATGTACCCCTGTGGGGCCCCCGTGTTGAAGATCGGCGTGGCAAAGGTGTTATAGCCTACCTTCAACATGTAAATAGAGTGAAAGTGCAGTCGTGTTGGAACTGTCATCACTGCTAGGAACATTAGCCTCGTCGAGGAAGCCTGGGGAATTTCCATGGAAGAAATAAGCTGAAGAGGGGTCGGAACCCTGTGTAAATCAGTGATACCTCGCAACAAATCAAATGGCTTGCATTTTACAATGTTTGCAGCACACTGGGTTTCACAGAATTTATGTTATTACGAGATGAGCTATAGCTGCAGCAAGAGGGGAGAAATGATCTACAATGCTGGCCATATCAATATTTTACATTTTGACATTTCTGAAGTGATATTTGGCTGTAAAGACTAGCATGAGGGACAGGAAGTAGATGGCAACAATGAGGTTCATTTTGAGAACAGTCAGCTAACCTTGTAAGCTACCTAGGTATAACTAGCTAGCTACTAGCTAGTTATATTTCTTTCATGATTATAAAGCCAACAAAATTTTAATAAAAACAGCATATTATTGACCTAAAAGGCTGGCAGTGTTAGCCCAGTCACTATCTTATCCTTCAGTAAGGCCATTCTACTGCCAATGTTTGTCTATGGAGATTGCATGGCTGTGTGCTCGATCTTATACACATGTCTGCAACGGGTGTGGCTGAAATAGCCATATCCACTCATTTGATGGGGTGACCACATACTTTTGTCTATATAGTGTATGTGATTAATCAACATTGACAGTAGTTCATTTTGAAAAATAGTTTAACAATTAAAACAACTTTAAACACTTCACTTGAAAGAATCAACACTTCCTCACTTCAAAATGTACAAATCAGCTAACTGGTATGTAAAGATTAGATATCTTAGTCTAAACAACAATAGATAACTGAGTAGAAACAAGTAGGATAAAGCAGGATTTCTAGTGAACAAAAAAATTATATTCCAGCCCAGCAATAGCACACGTGATTATCAACTCATTAGATTTGGTAGCAAAGCGCAGCCATGTGGACGAATGGAGACAAGGAGTAAAGTATGTTTGTCACCAGAGCGGTTTAAAACATGTTGTGATGTTTAACTTTCCCAGCGTAATCCACTGTTAATTTCATGAAAAATTAATCGCAGGCCGTCGGCCACACTTGATGACTTTTTACTATAACTTTGACTATCCTACCGATCCTCGACTTCGGCGATGTCATTTACAAAATAGCCTCCAACACTCTACTCAGCAAACTGGATGCAGTCTATCTCAGTGCCATCCGTTTTGTCACCAAAGCCCCATATACCACCGACCACTGCGACCTGTATGCTCTCATCGGCTGGCCCTCGCTACATATTCATCGCCAAACCCACTGGCTCCAGGTCATCTATAAGTCTTTGCTAGGTAAAGCTCCGCCTTATCTCAGTTAACTGGTCACCATAGCAACACCCACCCATAGCACGTGCTCCAGCTGGTATATCTCGCTGGTCATCCCCAAAGCCAACACCTGCTTTGGCCGCCTTTCCTTCCAGTTCTGTGCTGCCAATGACTGGAACGAATTGTAAAAATCGCTGAAGTTGGAGACTTAATATCTCTCTCACTAACTTTAAGCATCAGCTATCTGAGCAGCGTACGGCTGCAGCTGTACACAGACCATCTGTAAATAGCCCATCCAACTACCTCATCCCCATATAGTTATTTATTTTTTTGCTCCTTTGCACACCAGTATTTCTACTTGCACATCATCATCTGCACATCTATCACTCCAGTGTTAATTTGCTAAATTGTAATTACTTTGCTACTATGGCCTATTTATTGCCTTACCTCCTTACTCCATTTGCACACACTGTGTATAGATTTTTCTATTGTGTTATTGACTGTACTTTTGTTTATTCTATGTGTAACTCTGTGTTGTTGTTTTTTGTCGCACTGTTTTGCTTTATCTTGGCCAGGTCACAGTTATAGATGAGAACATGTTCTCAACTGGCCTACCTGGTTAAATAAAGGTGAAATAAATAGAAAAAAATAATGATAACTTGAAAACTAGCACTTGAAACTAGCATAGGCAATAACTATGAAGCCCACACACACAGCACCCGTTCTACGGGCGTGTGGGGGAGGGTTCTTGAAATGTAATATCCAATCAAAATCTTGCCGCTGGGAGTCAGCGGACCATTCAACCCGTTTTTGCAATACATTCATCCCGTTTTTGCAAAAGGACACTAGAAACACTATAACAAAGATTATTTATATCTGACAAGATACATGTCTCTCCGCTCTAGGGCAGTTTGCTCCCTCCTATCCTTTATTTTGATTGGTGGATACATCTAATTATTGTCATCCATTTTTGAATATTCAATGAGGGTTGTTGACGTCAATGGCGAGAGATGCTACTAGCCTCATATTATGAATATGCATAGCTACCTCGAGACAAGTCCGATATAAAGTGTTTTTCTCAAAGTTGCTGGGATGTCTTGTGTCCTACTTATATCAGTACACTCATAACAACTTAAGCATGACGGAACTTCTATTAGATCAAATAAACCTTAAGTATTAACCAATTTCAACACTCATTGACCTCCATGCAAACACTCCTTGCTTGGTGGGCGAAACAACGAAAAAACGCCACCTGCTGGAGGGAAACAGATTGTCTTCCTCTTCTTTTCTGACTACAATGACAACAGCCAGGTCAGACAGTTTAACCCTAATGGAGTTGAGATCATATGTTGGTTTTCAAAGGGCGTAACTGAGGGATACGTAGGTCAAAATGTATGCATTTATATGCATGTTTAGGTCTTCAGTGTGTTGATTATATATGTTTAAAAATGTCTGAACTCTGCTTTGTTTTAATGGGCTCTAGTACACTCTCTTAAACATTGAGTCATTCAGTAAATGTTCACTACAAGGATCAATCTTTTTAAAGAAAATAAGCATTACACTTGTGGTGAAATCCACAAAAACACACAGCAGCTCCCTCAAGACACATACAGCAGAGTAGGAACTGCTTCAGAAACATGTCAAGAGCGAGTATGTGATGCGTAAGAGGGCAGTGTGTCTGTCAGTAGTGCTGGTACAGTAAATGATACCCCTCTGAGTCTAGCTGGTCTGCAGGGCCACTCCTTCCCCCACAGGGTCCGTCTGTGCCACTGCCCACAGAATGACTTCAAGCTGGGGCACAGAGAAAGAGACCAACCCTGGCCCCTTGGGACATAATCAAATAACTAAAAGGCAGCTTACTGCCAAAATGTTGGTGACACACTGCATCACGAAGACGTTAAACACAGTACGGTGTATAATGTTCAGCTACATTTTTTGTGAAAACAATCTACACCTCAAGTTCCACCAACCTAAATCTGGCCAATTCAGGTGAGTGTTTTCCTTACTTTAAAAAAATACTCCTTTCCCACAACCAGGCATGCAAAATCCGATGCGCCAAGCTGGGGGGTGCTTTCTGTGGCTCATTTACAGAGAGATAGCCCCTCCAGCTGGACATGAATTTCAAATGTCTATTACCTCAATTCGAATGGATTTCTCAATTTCTGAATAAATAATGAGAGACAATGTAACAGAGGCAATGGTTTTAGTAAACGATAGTAATTTATTGTTATCAGTATAATAGAATCATGACCGATAAACAAAGCATCTGCATTTCATCAGTGCAATTGTATTAATACCAGAAAAATCATTGTTTATTCCATTTGCATTGCCAGTTAGAACATGTATTAATTAAAAGAATGTCATGGGAATCACACAACAGAAGACTCCAAGTCATAAATGACATACGAGATCATATAAATAATAAACAATCATGCTAGTCAATTCAAGTATGCCATTTCACATGGCTCAATGTGCAAATATACTGTAGCAATGTTAAATCACAAATGGTCCATACAACCAAAATTCAGCTAATTGTTCAATATTTATCTACATAATATAAGGAAGTGATATTTCAATGAGTAGTATACATGTACATCAAATGCATAGATGTGATAGCAAGCCTGCGTATGTCTTTGGCTAAATTGCAGTGAAAGTTTTTTTCAAGAACATGACACCTTGCACCAATTGTGTCACCTCCTCACAGAATACATGGTAAGTATATTCAAATAAATAATCAAATAACTAAATACAAAAAAAACTAAAATTGTTTCACATGCTTGAACTGCTACAAAGCAATGGAATACAGATTAGCATAAAAAGCATATAATCCACCATAGGCTTATATTTTAACGTAACCTATATCTTAACATAACCTATATCTTAATGTAACCTATATCTTAACGTAACCTATATCTTAACGTAACCTATATCTTAACGTAAGCTATATCTTAATGTAACCTATATCTTAAAGATGAACTAGATCTGCATGCTTATTATAAGAGGTTTTCAAGGAATGCTTTTAGATCTGTGATGCACTGAAAAACACTACAACGTCTATAGAACAACTATCTTGGGGGAAAATAATGTTTCTCTAGAGTGTCCCTGTATTCCAGGCTGGTCATAGAGTCATCAGTGTACAGGGTGTCCCTCCTGGGCCTTGTTCCTGTCCACGTCACATACTGACCAGTCCCTTACACAGGGCTGTGATGTGAGGCTACAGCTACCTGCTTGGGCTCCTCAACTCGACTTACTGTTTGTCTGGAGCAAGGTGGGGAGAGAGAAGAGAAAGAGAGAGAGGAGAGTGCATTTCAGTACACACTCAAATAGAAAAGCAAATGTGAGTCAAAATATGGACGTTTTTAGTTTGACAAAGGCAAATCCTCATTCAACTAGGTTCATATTAACACAACTACACATAAACCAAACAGTTCTTTTTTCTGATTAGTCTTTTGGCACGTTACCTTTATTTGGGACAAACTTGAGCGAGTTGCTGAATATTCAGAATCGTGAGATGCCTTCCTCCGGACCGTCGTTGACAAACTCATGGCCCAGTCCGTTACCACACTTCCCACAAAGCACCTGGACACCATTACCACAACATTACACCACTATTGAGGTAAGAAGAGACACTGATTTTGGGGTAAACAATCCCATTAAAGGTCAACTCTGATATTTACAGCTAAATATCAGAGTTTAGAGGCACAATCTGGGACATTCATGTAAATCTCTAGGAGAGTCAGCCTACCTTGAAGGCTGTGAGTGACTCCATCATCTTGGTGACACTGTCCTCTTTGATGGTCTCAGTGAAGGCAGGCCACGGGGAGGAGTGGGGGAACTTAGACCTGCTGGAGAACAGCGGGTTGTTGCACTGAGAACACACATACATACCTAGAGAGAACCAGGTAGAGGGGTGTAAAGGGTTATGTCGTCATTATGGAAAGATACACATTATGTACGTAACAAGATATTTATATTGCATTATAATACATGTAATGGCTATTTTAGATGTAGTGAGGTTTTTATACAAACCTTGTATAACACATAAGAGTAGTAGCCTAACCTGCAGCTTAGATAACTGATTAATTAGCCTGTAGTAACGGTTCAGTAGTATTTAATCCTGAAACAAGAGCAAGTTACAACACCAATCAAAGCAAAAATGTGCTTAATCACATAAATACTCACCTGGTTTGAAATGGTCTTTATAGACCTCGCCATCAAAAAATGAGCAAAAAGACATTCTGAATGTAAAGGAAGAACACTATTTGTGGAGATGAGCTTTGACAGCACCACTTAAATAGACTGCCAGCACAGAATGGATCGGGCTACAAGATAAGCTTCCGCACATGTGACCAAGTTGTATTATGCAAGCCCTGCCCACGGTTCAAATCTTGACCACTAGATGTCAGTGTTGGACAAACAGTGAGACAACAAGTGACTCTTGGAGAAAGTCCTGGCGAAGCAAGTGAGTTACAAGAAGCCTAAGTTAAGTGATACATCTAGAATACTTTTCGGGACACACGAACAGCGGACACAAATAACTGTATGGTAGATATAGGAGGAAAATAGATCATAAGAAGTTGATGTCATCCATTTATTTACCAGTTTTCCAAAAAGGCATCTCTGACAGACAAAAAATAATAGGTCAATCATTAATTAAAAACATAACTGGTAAGAGACCAGGGATTCATTGTAAAGAAGATCTCAAAAATATAAACACATTAAGTACATTTATCTTTTCTGAAATGCATAAACCACTTGGATCTTAAGTTCGGCTCTCGTGAGAAGCTTCTTCAGGAGGTGCTCAGTCCAAAGTGCGCTGTCTGTCACTCATACTTGCAGTAGTGTTTGAGTCTCTCAGGCAGTTCCAGCCAGTCCAGAGCCATCCTGTGGACTATGTTTTTCTGGATGCACTTTCTACACAGAGTCTGCAGGGAGGAAACTGAAGCAAGGGATGAGAAAAGAAAGAGAGAAAAGCCTTGTTAAATTGAATTAATAGAAACTACAACAACCTCAATCTGAAATATTTGTATGTGTATATTGTATATGTTTTGGTTTCATTCACTTGACACTTACATCCATATTCCACCTGGACAATGCGAACTTGCTTTGTAGCAGAGTACACATCAACCACAGCAAACAAAGGCAGAAGCATTGGGATGCCCTTAGCTGATGCACCCATATCCTCTCCGTTAATGACAACATGCATGTCAGCCAGGCCCTGTCCTTTGGGCACATACAGCACCCCTATCCGACTACGTCTGGCAGTGGGGGGGAGGGCATTGGTCTTGTACAGGTCATCCAAGATGTGGCTGTAGCGTCCGGGTCGACTCCGACCAACCAGCTTGTCCATGGGGATTTTAACTTTCTCAATGTGCAGGTGGGAGTCTGTGAAGAACGTCTTGGGTTTGGGATTAATCGCTTCTTCTTCCACATCACCACCCCCCAGCCTAGGTAGCCTCCTACCTCCCTCTTCCCTACCATCCCCCAACCTATGACCCCCGGCCAACCCTCCATCTCCTGCCCCCTCTCCCTCAGGCGCCACAGCCTCCTCCTCCACCACCCGGTTGTGGTTTCGTGTGATAGCAAACACCCAGCTGTCCCCCAGGTCCATCAGGTCTGGCAGAGAATACTCAGGCACCGTTTCGAAGGTCAGAGGGTCTCTGGCGGTCAGCCCGATCCGCAGGTGGCCACACCAGCCCAGCTCCTTCTCCTCGATCTCCACCAGGAAGATCTCCCCAGGACTCAGCGGCTCTCTGCTGAAGCACACCCCGTTGGCAAAGCTTTCCACTCGGGTAGCCTGGGTCCCCGTAGGGTCTAGCCGCACGTTGGTTCCATGGATATGGTGGAATTCCTGAAACTGGTCAAGAAAAGGTAAAGGTTCCATGTCACAACGTGACTTGGTGGACTGGATACAGCTGCTTCAGTGGAAATGATATGCCTAAAGAGTAGGCCTGTTGCCTGTGGATCTGAATCAACAAATACACTCCCAACCGAAACCATACAAAAGGTGTACAAGTGGCCCTCTATCCAAAGCTCTTACGGTGTCTTCCTTATTTTGAGTAGAGTTGGTAGTAAATGCATGGTCATTGTGCAGACACACACTCGCATACACACAACTACCCCTTAGCCTAGTGCCTATCTGTTGGCTACTCAGGGAAGTTTCTGGTGCCATGGAGAGGGCTATTTTTGAACAGCTGCATATGTCAACAGATGGCAAGGTATGCAAGGGGAGACCCATAAACACACACATGGATGGATGGGGAGTGGTTAGTTAGAGAACCCCCTGGGCCCAAGTGCTCATTTAATTTCACTATATAATATGCACAGTATTATACAGTAGTCTAATTATCATAATGCTTATATGCCAGATAAGACCATGTATTATATTATTAAGTCTAAAGTCAGAACAACATTGTCTGAATACAATTTGTAGATAAATCAGTCATTAGGCCAATATACTACAATATAGAGTTGTCTAATTGCTGTATGATAATACCTAATTATCATAGTATTGTATGTTAATAAATTCATATGTTGCTAGATGTACTATCTGATAGCAGGTTTCTAAATATAGTCAATGCAAATGTATTCTTATGTAAATCAGTCATTATAATGATATATTCATGTCCCCCTCAGAATAAATGTGTCTTTACTCATTTATAACATGGACCTCTGAAGAAGCCAATTGGACCATGTCTGCACCCCAAATGGCACCCTATTCCCTACATAGTGCACTGCTTTTGAGCCCTGACAGAAAGTAGTGAAAGTCCTAGAGAGAGGGGAATGAGAGAGAAGAGAGAGAGGGGAATGAGAGAGAAGTGAGAGAGAATGGAAGAGAAGAAGAGAGAAAGCAGGAGAGAAAGAGCGAGAGGGAGAGAGGCAAAGAGAGAGAGGGAGAGAAAGATGGTAGAAAGAGAGGAGGGAGGGGGGGGGTATTCCCCAGCTGCAGCAGTGAGTCTGAACACTCTGCCCTGTTCCTTGTCATTTCCAGAGCTTTCTGTATCTAGGCCAAGATAGATGGAGTGCCCTATTCATTATTTTCTCCCTTTCCCCTGCTTTCATAAGTGTTCTCCTGCTCCAGGCCAGAGAGCTGACTCCTGCTCATTTTATCTATAGGACAAGTTAATAAAGGTTTCTATAGAATGGGGTTGAGAGCATTGTCATAGCATCCATGGCCTGTGAAAAATAGACCAAATGTGATTGTATATTTTTTTTTATTGGCTTGCTTGTGTGAAATAATATATTGGCCATTTCATATGTGGTTTCACAATTGTTTGAATTTATATAATATAGCTAAACCTTCTATAAAAAAGAGAGGAATTCTTTAGAAGCAACACCAACTGAGCATCTCTGTTTCACTCTAGGTGTGTGTGCGTGTGTGTGAGAGTGAGAACGTTCAGAGAGTGTGTTGAGGCTGGAGTATTTAATCTGGATTAAAGTGCACTGCGGCCATGGTTTTTATAATCAGATTGGTGAGAGGAGCTCTAGAGCTTCTGCTGATGATGCTGGAAGCGCGTGTCATATCTAGAACAGAGTCCGCAAGTGGGAGGTGTGCACGAGCGCAGGGTGTGGTGGAACTAGAGTCACACTATATTTTCTATTAAAAGATCAGTGGGCAGCGCACCTTTCTCTTTTTAATAGACAGTCACTACACATCACTGAACACGAACAACCATCAATTATTCTTACTGCGGTCCGCCGTGAAGAATTAACATTGTTGATACAAGTGGGCGCAGCAAACCAGGCTTGTGATGTGACAAGCGCGCACTATGAGCATTTCGCAGGACATCGCTCTAGGTCGCATTTGACAACCTTGACACACCGTTATTTTGGAGAATAAAAACTGTCGAATTGTAAGTCGTATTGTCAAGTTAATCGTGGAGACTGGAGTTCGCTTCTCGATGTGTCAGTGATAATTGAACAATACAGAAGTGGTGTGGTTTGTGTCCATGCTGCATCGATAACCAGGTAAATTGAATTCAGTTTTCGTACTTGATATTATTGCTTTTTAATTGAATATGTTTGGACCCTCGAAATATTTAATTTCAAGTTCAAATACTTTAAGGGTAACTGTCAACCCCAATTTCAGCCTTTGCCCAACCCCTTCAAAATGTACATTTGACCCGGCCACAAAAACAACATCTCAGGTGAGAAGTTGTGGGTGGGAGGAATTGCTAATAAATATTAATTTCGTTGGTGGGTGAACGTAGATGTACCTGTCCCAAAACTTTCTCAGTAGAC